>NC_036862.1:31929795-31978506 GCF_002910315.2 Salvelinus sp. IW2-2015
TACCCTCTTGCTCTTTGCACCCAGTAATCTCTACTTGCACATCATCATCTGCACATCTATCAACTCCAGTATTAATGCTAAATTGTAATATTTTGCATCTATGGCCTATTTATGCTTCCTCCTTACTCTTCTACATTTGCACACACTGTACATATGATTTTTCTATTTTCCTTTTCTTTTGTGTTATTGACTGTACGTTTGTATATGTGTAACTCTGTGTTGTTTTTGTCGCACTGCTTTGTTTATCTTTGGTCAGTTTCGCAGTAGTAAATGAGAACTAGTTCTTAACTGGCTTTCCTGGTTAAATAAAGGTGAAATAAAAAAAAATATATAATAATAATAATCAGAACACAGTTTCAGCTGTGCTAACATAACTTTAAAAGGGTTTTCTAATGATCATATTAGCCTTTTAAAATGATAAACTTGGATTAGCTAACACAACGTGCATTGGAACACAGGAGTGAGGTGGTTGCTGATAATGGGCCTCTGTACACCTATGTAGATATTCATTAAAAATCTGCCTTTTCCAGCTACAATAGTCGTTTACAAAATGAACAATGTCGACACTGTATTTCTGATCAATTTGATGTTATTTTAATGCACAAAAAAAAAGTGCTTTTCTTCAAAAACAAGGACATTTCTAAGTGACCCAACTTTTGAACGGTACTGTATATATTATATATATATATATATATATATATATAAACTCAGCAAAAAAAGAAATGTCCTCTCACTGTCAACTGCTATTATTTTCATGGTGTAAATATTTGTAAGACCAAGATTCCACAACTGAGACATGAACTGAACAAGTTCCACAGACATGTGACGAACAGAAATTCAATAATGTGTCCCTGAACAAAGGGGGGTCAAAATCAAAGTAGCAGTCAGTATCTGCTGTGGCCACCAGCTCCATTAAGTACTGCAGCGCATCTCCTCATGGACTGCACCAGATTTTGCCAGTTCTTGCTGTGAGAGTTACCCCACTCTTCCACCAAGGCACCTGCAAGTTCCTGACATTTCTGGGGGAATGGCCCTAGCCCTCCCTCTCCGATCCAACAGGTCCCAGACGTGCTCAACTGGATTGAGATCCGGCTCTTCGCTGGCCATGGCAGAACACTGACATTCCTGACTTGCAGGAATTCACACACAGAACGAGCGTATGGCTGGTGCATTGTCATGCTGGAGGCGTCATGTCAGGATGAGCCTGCAGGAAGGCACCACAGAGGGAGGAGGATGTCTTCCCTGTAACGCACAGCGTTGAGATTGCCTGCAATAACAAACAAGCTCAGCCGATGATGCTTGTGACACAACCGCCCAGACCATGACGGACCCTCCACCCCAAATTGATCCTGCTCCAGAGTACAGGCCTCGATGTAACGCTCATTCCTTCGACGATAAACGCGAATCCGACCATCACCCTGGTGAGACAAAACTCGACTTGTCAGTGAAGAGCACTTTTTGCCTGTCCTGACTGGTCCAAGTCAGGACAGGACGGGGGGTTTGTGCCCCGTTTTTTGCCGGTATGTCTGGTGAGGACCTGCCTACACAGGCCTACAAGCCCTCAGTCCAGCCTCTCTCAGCCTATTGCGGACAGTCTGAGCACTGATGGAGGGATTGTGCGTTCCTGGAGTAACTCAGGAGGTTGTTGTTGCCTTCCTGTATTTTGTTACATGTGGTCTGCCACTGCGAGACGATCAGCTGTCCATCCTGTCTCCCTGTAGCACTGTTTAGACGTCTCACAGTACGAACATTGCAATTTATTGCCCTAGCCACATTGCAGTCCTCGTGCCTCCTTGCAGCAGGCCTAAGGCACGTTCACGCAGATGAGCAGGGACCCTGGACATCTTTCTTTTGGTGTTTTTTCAGAGTCAATAGAAAGGCCTCTTTAGTGTCCTACGTTTTCATAACTGTGACCTTAATTGCCTACCGACTGTAATCTGTTAGTGTTTAACGACCATTCCACAGGTGCATGTTCATTAATTGTTCATGGTTCATTGAACAAGCATCGGAAACAGTGTTTTAAACCCTTTACAATGAAATCTGTGAAGCTATTTGGCTTTTTACAAATTATCTTTGAGACAGGTTCCTGAAAAAGTGATGTTTCTTTTTTGCTGAGTTTATATACAGTGGGGAGAACAAGTATTTGATACACTTGCCGATTTTGCAGGTTTCCTACTACAAAGCAATGTAGAGGTCTGTAATTTTGTATCATAGGTACACTTCAACTGTGAGAGACGGAATCTAAAACAAAAATCAGAAATCACATTGTATGATTTTTAAGTAATTAATTTGCATTTTATTGCATGAGATAAGTATTGATCACTACAACCAGAAGAATCCTCTCTCACAGACTGTTAGTTTTTCTTAAGAAGCCTCCGTTCCACTCATTACCTGTATTAACTGCACTGTTTTAACTCGTTACCTGTATAAAGACACTGTCCACACTCAATCAATAGACTCCAACTCTCCACAATGGCCAAGACCAGAGAGCTGTGTAAGGAAATCAGGGATAAATTGTAGACCTGCACAGGCTGGATGGCTACAGGACAATAGCAAGCAGTGGTGAGAAGGCAACACTGTTGGCCAATTATTAGAAAATGGAAGAAGTTCAAATGAACGGTCAATCACCCTAGTCTGGGTCATGTAAGATCACCTCTGGGGCATCAATGATCATGAGGAAGGGAGGGATCAGCCCAGAATACACAAGCAATACCTGGCAATGACCTGAAGAGAGACACAGAACCATCCATAGATCTCAAAGAAAAAACCATTAATTGATATTGGAAACAATACTGTCACCTACCCCCAGATAAAAATTACCTCTACACCAGACCGTATTTTCTAGCAAGCCTGGTCACGTTCCCCTGCATAACCTGTATTAACTCCCCTGTTTTAAAACGCGTCCTGTAAACAAGCCCACCACCCTGTCCAGGGCCACACGGTCAATAATGTTGACTCCGACCTCATTACCACATTGGATCCAACCAAGTGTCGAACGGGAATAGGCGAAAGTAGAGAAATTGTATCGGTGCACAAGGTGGGATTGGCTACATGACAATAGCAAGCAGCTGTGAAATCATCACTGTTGGCGATTATGAATGAGAGTTCATGACGGTATAACTAGTCGCACTCCGATAAGACTCGGACCCGGGCACAAGATCTGATGAGATGAGCAGAAAACAGCAACTGGTCAATGATAGAGTACTGATACCCAGCTCAAGATACCATATCCAACACAGTCCTATCCCCGTCTGTGTTAAATTGAGCGCGATACGAAGGTCCCTGCGTCACCACCATGCCAGCCGTCCATTGAATGCCTAGATGTCCAGGAGAACCGTGCGAAAGGTCATGGTGCTAAGACAAAATGAGTTCCGTCTAACTCCATACTGGCACGTCTCTTGGTAAGTGACCAGAAGGTAAAGATGGAACCATTGGGACGGACCTTTCGGACCCACAGTAGAGTACGGGACCACGCAACGTTGATGGACATCGAGTTGACATCATTTTGGGTGATGCCTTCAAGGGACAGTGGAACATGACATAGTTGAGTGCGAGGACAGAAGCTGGCCATTATCGCGTCACAGATTGAGCAAGAACCTCCTTCCCTCCGAAGAATGGTAGATGTAGCGTGGCGAGTGTGCTTCACAGCTGAGTATGACAAGGACACCGTAAACACACAGCCAGGGCGGCAACTTAGGAGAGCGAGTGGCTCCGCTGAAGAGAGGCTCTCAAGGTCCTGGAGTGGCCGTAGCTCGAGTGCTCCGAGACCTCCGCAACCCCAATAAAAATCTTATGATGAGGGATCTGATAAGTCTGTATTGCCCAGCGACAGCCCCGAAACCTGAAGGATCTGGAGAAGGTCTGTATGGAGGAGTGGGCCAAAGAATCCCTGCTGCAGAGTGAGTGCAAACCTGGTCAAAACTACAGGAAACTATATCTCTGTAATTGCAAACAAAGGTTTCTAGTACCAAATATTTAAGTTCTGCTTTTCTGATGTATCAAATACTTATGTCATGCAATAAAATGCAAATTAATTACTTAAAAGATCATAACAATGTGATTTTCTGGATTTTGATTTTGATTTTGATTTTAGATTCCGTCTCTCCACAGTTGAAGTGTACCTATGATAAAAAGTACAGACCTCTACATGCTTTTGTAAGTAGGAAAACCTGCAAAATCGCAGTGTCTCAAAACTTGTTCTCCCCACTGTATAATATAGTATATAATGTGTATATTTATGCTGTATCATACTGGGCACATTTGAAAAGAGACCTAGGTCTCAATATGTCTTCCCTGTTAAAGTAAAGGTTAAATAGAATCTGCAACCCATGAGTTGTTGCATCTTTAGATCTCCCCTCTTCTAAATTTCAAACAGATATTTCACATCTGTCCATGAAACACTCACTGGTGTTTTCCCACAAATTGGAACAATTGCGCATAGGCTTACCGCCATGTGCACCAATGCTGCAGTGAAAATGTGAAGAAATAATAGTTTAAGCTAAACATTCTTATCTGTTCCATCCAGCCTTATTGACACAGTGTAACCTCCACGACACTACTTTGATACGCATCGTGAGGGATTAAGAAGTGAATATATTGCAATTCCACAAAAAAAGTGGGTATATACCCCCACTACACCACTGATTACCGCCACCTACTGTACTGGAGTGCCCCCACCTCCCTGACTGTTAAATGCGGGATAATCCATGGTTTTCTTCTGAGCTGTCTTGTATATTCACGACCGTAATCTAGCCTGGGCTAAAGCAAGGAAATCTTGTTCTGATGCTGATTGGCTTATTTTAGGCAGTAAGAAACAAGTGTTCTTTTCTTCTCAGGAAGGCCAAGTCTGAATATTTTATGTCTGTTACCACTGATAACCTGAATGACCCTAGAAAGTTTTGGAATGCTATTAAGTCTATGTCTTGTAACAGTAATGTAATGAATTACCTCATGTGTTTTGAAGGACTCTGTTGCTATATATGACAAAAACTGAAATGCTGAATTGTTTCAATGAGCACTTTGTTCAATCTGGTAGGCTGTTTGATTCAGTGTCCTCTGTCTCTGTACAGCTCTCTGTCTCTGACCAGCTCTCTGAACCAGTGAGAGCTGGTCAAACTTTTAGCTTTTTGCCATTCTCAGTGCAGGTGGTACATAAAGCCCTGAAATCCTAGATCAAAGAAAGCCTGCAGTCCTGATCTTTTGGATCCCTGCCTTTTTAAAATCTGGCAGCTGATTCATAGCTGAACCACTTACATATCTGTTCAATCTAACCCTGAATGTAATGAAATTCCAAAGATCTGGAAATCAGCATTTGTCCTACCACTTTTAAAAGGGGGAGATCCAACTCTTTTAAATAATTATAGGCCAATCTCAAAGCTGTCACCCTGGTGAAATACTTGAAACCCTTGTAAGTGAACAGCTAAAAGAGTTTTTATTTACTAACTCTATTTTATCAATGTACCAATCGGGCTTCAGGAAGAAGCATAGCCACAATTACAGCAGCCATGAAGGTTTTTAAATGATATCACTGAAGCCTTGACAAAAAAACAGCACTGTCTCACTTTTTATTGATCTTCTCTAAGGCTTTTGATACAGTTGATCATGCTTATACTAAGGCAGAGATTGTTGAGTGTAGGTCTTTCGGAGCATGCATTGCATGGTTGCAACTATCTGTCTGATAGAACTCAGTGCACTCAATTTGATGGGCTTATGTCTGTTAAATTGCGTGTCCTGGATGGTGTGCCCCAAGGCTCTGTACTTGGTCCTCTCTTATTCACTATTTATATAAAATGATTTAGACAAAAATGTCCAAAATGCACAACTTCATTTTTATGCTGATGATACTGTTATTTACTGTGTTGCCTCATCTCTTACAAAAGCTTTCCAGAACTTGCAAACTGCTTTTTATACTGTTCAACATACCTTGTGTCAATTGAAGCTTATCCTCAATACTGACAAAAACTAAACTAATGTGTTTTCTAATGCAAGAATTAGACCTCTGAACTTTCACCTATTACTACCTGTCAGGCAAGGAATTGAGGTTGTAACCTCATATAAATATCTTCGAATTCTAATTGATGACAGCCTCTCTTTTAAATTGCATATTCAACAACTTACAAAAAATTGAAGCTGAAATTGGGATTTTATTTTAGGAATAAGGCCTGTTTTCTTTTTGAAGCCAGAAGAGGCTAGTATCAGCTACATTTATGCCTTTACTAGACTATGGGGATATTTTATATATGAATGCTTCCGCTCAGTGTTGAGATCAATTGACACTCTTTACCATGGCACTTGAGATTATTTTAAACTGCAAAACCCTTACGCACCACTGCACTTTGTATACCAGGGTTGGGCTGGCCTTCTCTAGTCACTCGTAGGCTCAGTCACTGGTATACTTTTATTACAAAGCCATTTTGGGTTTACTACCTTTTTATTGGCATTTATTTGTTCAGAAATGTGGTGGGTACTCTCTCGTTCGCTAGACTTTATCACTGCTAACTGTTCCAAATGTCGTCCGAACTGAATTTGGTAAAAGGTCTTTTATGTACTCTGCGCCATCGTCTTGGAACACCTTACAAAATCATTTTAAACTGGAAGAACTTGTCTCGATTGGTGTTTTTAAATCACTGATGAAGGATTTTGAGGCTGATTCCCTGACCTGTCAATGTTTTTAATTTGCTGTTTTTGATATTGTTATACTCTTGTGAARTCAATGGTTTTTACTAGATTACTTGTAGTTTTTCATGTTGTCTGTSTGTAATTTTTGTAATGACTTGGTGCTGCCTATCTTGGCCAGGACGCTCTTGAAAAAGAGATTTTAAATCTCAATGAGCTCTTCCTGGTTAAATAAAGGTTAAATAAAATAATWAAATAAACTGTGTAGCGGAGTCCTAGCTTAAAAATGTACCAATAGAAGTATAAAGAGGGGTTCCTGCAGATGCAAGAATGCCCACATGCAGGAACACCCCGAATTGCTGGCCGCAATTGCACCCTTCTCAAACCTACTGATTAGAAGGTACTGTGTGGATTGTATTTTCAACCAGCAACTATCAGGAAATAATACTGATCACGTTTTTTCACACTTTTACAGTGTTAGTTTCATCATCTGTTGTACAATATGATACAAAACACAAGAAAAACTGAATGATTACTGCACTGGGCCTTTAATGGAATGCACTTTATCAATGATTTCATTTTGTAATAAAACTTCATAATATAGACCATATCGTGCACATTTCAAATTTTAAAAATAATGTAGCAAGTGTTCTTCCAATTTGGCACAGAGGCACTTTAAAGTGAGGCCAACAGTCTTTAGAATTGGCATATCTAATAAGAGCATAGGTCCAGTCTCTTTGGTCTGGGTATTGGACTCTGACAGTGCCTGCTTCTGATAGCAGCCAGTTGTAGCCTACTCAGATCCCACCTACTCCTCAACAGGTGCCACACCATGTCATGCTGTATATCACCAGAAGAGAGCTCTGTAACTCCATCAATAAATCCAGGTGGCAGCAAAACACTGCAATGTAGTACAGACAGCTTCCACCAGGGAGTGCTAGTGCAGTCTTCTGGTCACCCTAGATTCCTCATTCAGTTCAGCATTGATAAAAGATAGAAGAAATTCCAGGTTATTCTCTCTGGTCCACATAGGTGTCTCTGAGGTCCAGGGAGAGCCAGTCCAGCTTCCCCCGGAGCACCCTGCCATACAGCTGCAGCACCTGGGTCAGACTCTGGCTCTGCTGGCTGGGACAGCCTGGGTCTGGATCTGGGTCTGTSAAGTCATCCTGTGGACCAATAGACACACAGTCAAGTATTTGTGAGGGGAGAATAGGAGAGAGTTGACAAGAGAGAGAGGGCTGGCAAGAATTAATGTGTGTGTGCGTGCGAGCTCCATCTCACCGTGATGTCCAGGTTGGTGACTATGTGCAGATAGTTTGTGATTCCATGCTCCAGTCTCTCCAGCAAAGATAACTGACAGCTGAGTTTGGTTGGTGTCCTCATTCTCCCCACACTGTCCAACAATACGCCCAGAGCCCCTCTCACCTCAGCACGCTTCTGCTGTAGCTAGGGACGCACACTCGCGCGCGCGCACACACACACACAAAGACTGAGACAAACGCGCAATCAATTTAAAACTTTGAATTTATCAATTAGATTTTGGGATTTCTGATCCCAGGATGCCTTTAGAGTCCTGACACAGGGTAGCTGAAGGGAGGAGTGGAGTTGGTCTGAACCACTACAGGCAATCTGGATGGATCAAAGAAATGGTAAAGATACACTGAACCAAAATATAAATGCAACATGTTTCATAAGCTGAAATAAAAGATCCCAGAAAAGTTCCATGCTCACAAAAAGCTTATTTCTCTCATATTTTGTGCACAAATTTGAGTGAGCATTTCTCCTTTGCCAAAATAATCCATCCACCTGACAGGTGTGGCATATCAAGAAGCTGATTAAACAGCATGATCATTACACATGTGCACCTTATGCTGGGGACAATGCTGGGGACAATGCTTATGCTGGGGACAATAAAAGGCCACTCTAAAATGTGCAGTTTTGTCACAAAACACAATGCCACAGATGTCTCATGTTTGGAGAGAGCGTGCAATTGACATGCTGACTGCAAGAATGTCCACCAGAGCTATTACCAGAGAATTTAATGTTAATTTCTCTACCATAAGCCGCCTCCAACATCATTTGGCAGTACGTCCAACCGGCCTCACAACCGCAAACCATGTGTATGGCGTTGTGTGGGCTAGCGGTTTGCTGATGTCAACGTTGTGAACAGAGTAGCCCCATGGTGGCAATGGGGTTATGGTATGGGCAGGCATAAGCTACGACAACGAACACAATTGCATTTTATTGATGGCAATTTGAATGCACAAAAATACTGTGACGAGATCCTGAGGCCAATTGTGAGGCCTATATTTTTAAGGTACAGTATCTGTGACCAACAGATGCATATCTGTATTCCCAGTCAAGTGAAATCCATAGATTAGGACCTAATGAATTTAATTCAATTGACTGARTTAATTKAATCCCATATGAACTATATCTCTGTAAAAATCTTTGAAATTGTTGCATGTTGCATTTATATTTGTGTTCAGTATATATAAAACAGATAAGATACACACAATGTGTAAGTCTGTCTCTCACCATGGCAACTTCCAGGTCCTTCATGTTGTTCATGTTTCTCCTGGCGTGTGTGTCTCACACAAAGTCGATTGATCTCGTTTGGACYTTGGGTACCTTAGAAGAAACCACGAGCAACAGCAGGAGTAGATGTCCTAAAGGAGTGAAGAGCAGAGATTATTTAGGTCTAGGATTACAATGGTGAATGTGTCCCAGACTAAAACCAAGATGGCCTCTGTTTCTCCACCAGTTCAGTGGCTCTAAAAGAGGTAGATTTGACCACATTTACACAATCTGTTTCCGCCTAATGTCTCTTACGCAGGGTGTTTCTTGGATACTTTTTTGCAACTCTTTTAACACAGGAGCCAAGCCAAGTGTTATCTCACACTGTAWCTTGAGAAAAGGCATATTTGTATTACTGTCCATAGATTACCCAACACTCTTCTGGGGAACTGAGCTGGTCTTCCTTGCTTCAACAAGTTCTGCTCAATAACAAAAAGAATGCCAAGTTCCATTCTCTGATATCCCTGTGGTCCAACAAAAGACCATAACAGATATCTCATCTTCCATATATAAAATCAAAGTTCAAAATTCTATTGGGCAAGTCTTAACATGATATTTCTATGTATGATCTTWAAAGGATAGGCCCATAAGACAAAATTGGACAAAAACAATTATACCAAATAGAATATTTACTATGAAACTGATGTGTATATTTCTCCTTAAACATGTTTATTGTTTTGCACAAAGGAAAGATCATCAGTCAGATGCCTAAAATATGTATTGGGGTACATTTTAAAATACACACAATATATATASAAAAGTATGTGGACGCCCCTTCACATTAGTAGATTCGGCTATTTCAGCCACACCCGTTGCTGAKAGGTGTATAAAATCAAGCACGCAGCCATGAAATCTCCAAACATTGTCAGTAGATAGGCCTTACTGAATAGCTCAGTGACTTTCTATGTGGCACAGTCATAGGATGCCACCTTTCCCACAAATCCGTTTGTCAAATTTCTGCCTCGCTAGAGCTGCCCTGGTCAACTGTAAGTGCTGTTATTGTTAAGTGGAAATGTCCAGGAGCAACCTGTTCAGCTGTTAAGTGATAGGCCATCCAAGCCCACAGAACTGAACCACTGAGTGCTGAAGCGCGTAAAAATCGTCTGTCTTTGGTTGCAACACTCACTACCGAGTTCCAAACTGCCTCTGGAAGCAATGTCAACTCAAGAACTGTTCATCAGGAGCTTTATTAAATGGATTTCCATGGCCGAACAGCCGCACACAAGCCTAAGATCATCATGCGCAATGCCAAGCGTCAGCTGGAGTGGTTTAAAGCTTACCGCCATTGGACTCTGGAGCAGTGGAAACGTTCTATGGAGCGATAGATCACGCTTCACCATCTGGCAGTCCGAAGCACGAATCTGAGTTTGGTGGATGCCAGGAGAATGCTATCTGCCCGAATGCATAGTGCCAACTGTAAAGATTGGTGGAGGAAGAATAATGGTCTGGGGCTGTTTTTCATGGTTCGAGCTCCTTAGTTCCAGTGAATGGAAATCTTAACGCTACAGCATACAATGACATTTTACACGATTCTTTGGCAACAGTTGGGGGAAGGCCCTTTCCTGTTTCAGCATGACAATACCCCTGTGCACYAAGCAAGGTCCATACAGAAATGYTTTGTCGAGATCGGTGTGGAAGGACTTGACTGGCCTGCACAGAGCCCTGACAACCCCATCGAACACCTTTGGGATGAATTGGAACACCGACTGCYAGRCAGGCCTAATCGGCCAACATCAGTGCTGACCTCACTAATGCTCTTGTGGCTGAATGGAAGCCAGTCCCCGCAGCAATGTTCCAACATCTAGTGGAAATCCTTCCCAGAAGAGTGGAGGCTGTTATAGCAGCAAACTCCATATTAATGCCCATGATTTTGGAATGAGACGTTCGACCAGCAAGTGTCCACATACATTTGGTAATGTAGTGTATTCCAATAAAGAAATGCATGTCAATGAATAATGCACACAATTCCCCTTTGTATGTCACATGTTATGTTAGTGTGTCACATTTTCAGTAAAGGTCAAATTTTCACCATGCATATACTTATTCTACTAATATATCATCACTTGAGGGGTCTAATAAACCACGCTGATAACAAAAACATAAATAATTCACATTGCATGTGTATTAGTATCTCATGATGATAGGCCTATTGCAAAGCGCAGTTGGATACCCACTGCTTAAAGCCATAACTCGCTCCTGTGCGCATGACGCCCCTCAATAGCAGCCTTTTATTCCATGATGCTCGTCCCCATGTTCCATTTAATCCAGGAGGGAAATCATAGGAGTTTGTGACACCGTTATAAAGGATTAAAGTCTCTTATATTCCACGGCTGGCCGTCCCCCTGTCTACGGTGCACACATAAGCGAAACAATTGAACATGTCCCCCTGAGAACTCTCCCAAAAGCGGTATGAAACGGGATACGTGCACAGGAAAACAAATCTGAATAGAACAAGACAAACCGGTTTTCTTTTAGCTCAAAAAAGATAAAATAATATGATTATCGTTTGACAATCTATTTCCTACATTGTCATTATGCCTGTGAGTAGGCCTAGGCAAACTCAATTCCCTTTCATGGGTTAATAGATAATCTAATCCCTAGGATATTGATAATGTATCTGAATGTATCGAGGCTATAGCCTAATCTACCACACTGGATTTTGCTTGCTAAGAAATGGCCTTTGGACATGCATACTGCTGTCACGCCCTGACCATAGAGAGCCCCTGGTTCTCTATGGTGTTGTAGGTCAGGGCGTGACTAGGGGGTGTTCTAGTCTTTTCACTTCTATGTTGGTGGTCTTGGTATGGTTCCCAATTAGAGGCAGCTGATGTTTGTTGTCTCTAATTGGGGATCATACTTAAGTTCTCCAMTGTTCCCACCTGGGTTGTGGGATATTGTTTGTGTTAGTGTGTTTAGCACTACGGCTTTCACGTTCGTTTTATGTTTGTTTATGGTTTTGGTAGTTTCACTATATAATAAAGTATGTGGAACTCAGCTCACGCTGCGCCTTGGTCCGCTCTGTACGACGAACGTGACAACTGCGTGCAGGTTTGGTCAGCACTGAGCACTCTCATGCCACCTACATTATCTACTCCAACTCCTGCCACCTACATTATCTACTCCAACTCCTGCCACACACACTGTGAATTATGCTGATATCAAGATTGGATTAAAATCAGTGCTTGGCGTTTAGAGTGAAAGACACTAGAAATAGTTCAGTGGAGAGATAAGCCCCCTATCTCTCTGCCCAGCCGCAGTAGTCCTCCTATAATATACAGTATATATAATAATATATACCATTTTGTAAACACTTTTATCCAAATAGGGGCATATATTTTTACTTACAGGTGGTCCCGGAAATCAAATCCACTATACTGGTGTTGCAAGCGCCATGCTCTACCAACTGAGCTCCCTCTTTATCCTCCTGCTTCCCCTCTTTCCTCCTCCTACTTCCTACCCCTCCTCCGTCCTGCACCCTTTCACCCCAGAAGCCCACTTTTAGCTGACCCCAACCTGGTCCTAGTGTTGTGGAGTGGCCCGGGGAACAATGACCCCACCAGCCCATATGGAYACAGACAGAAAGTGTAACCACGGTGATAGAGCTGGGTCAGATCTTTAAATTCACATCATGTAGCAAAACCCCTTTCAGAGAATCCACGTAGTACAGGACGAGACACGGAGAGAGGGAAACAGAAAGGAAAAGGTTAGCATGACAAATTAGTGTCTATGAGTGTCTGCGTGTGACCATTACATGAATCACTAGTGTGTGTGTGTGTGTGTGTGTGTGTGTGTGTGTGTGTGTGTGTGGTGTGTGTGTGTGTGTGTGTGTGTGTGTGTGTGTGTGTGTGTGTGTGTGTGTTCATTCAGTGGGCCGGCTTTACTGACGTCTTTATGGAAGCCCATTACCATGGCAACGGCAAGCAATGAGTGTCTAATAAAAGCCTGCTCTCTTCTATGGCTGTTGCTCTCTCTCTCTCTTTCTCCTATTTGCCTTTCTCTTTCTCTGTTTTATTTCTTTTCCTCTGTCTGTCTTGCCAACCTACGTAGCACAGCATGCTCAACATCAGCATAGGGAGATAGATAGAACAGCAAAAGTGAAGCAGAAGAAAGGACAGAAATATGTCTAGCTCTAACATCTCACTCCGTGTGAATGCAGCCTGCTGTGTCATCCATCATCCATCTGTTTGGGGGACATCTTTGATCTGTCAAAGAAGAGGATCTTTGATTTACCAGAGTTGGATATCTTTGTGACCTGTTGAGGAAAAATCTCTTTTGAAATCTACTAGAAAAGGATATCTTTGTACAGTGGGGGATCTCTCCTCATTGTGTATTTCTAAGGAGGATAGGAGAGCGTGTGTCCTTCGTGTTGGCCAAGGCAAGGCTCTCTGAATACTGTAATGGTTAAAGACTTGATTCAGGGATGGCCCCCTTACTACTGAATTATCGACAGTACATGTCGACTGTAGATACAGGTTCACTATGCTGACCTTTGCTTTGTCGAAGGCAAAAAAAATATGACAAATGTCATATGATATTGAGCTATAAATGCATTCAACTCAACTTTTCATCTGCCAATAATGCGTAGGACACCACCCCGTCTTGACGGAACACAACAAAAGAACGACAAGCAGCAGGGTGAGGAAGAAGAGGAGGAAAAAGAGGCGGAAGAGGAAGAGAAGGGAGAAGAGGAGGGTCATCATGATTTGGCTAAATCTTCTCTATGCCCGTCCTGTAGGCGTGGTTTTGACGTTGCCCTTCTCCTGCCATGCTCCCATACCCTGTGTGGGCGCTGTGTAGGAGGTGYAGAAGGGGCAGGGCGATGTGTAGAGGGGGCAGGGCAATGTGTACTGGATGAGGAAGGGGACGGTGTGTGCCATGCTTCCCGCGGTGGCACCTGTTCTGCCCACCACCGCTCTACCAGTACGCCTGTGTGTGCCGTGCTGTGCCCTTGCTGTCGCTACCCTGTGGAGCTGCCATGCTGGGAGTGGGCTTCTGCCACCTGTTGCCTGCCCCCTGACCCCACCCTGACCCCTGGGTGGACAGCCAGTAGTGCTGGGGACCAGGCGGAAGGAGGGATGAAGGCCTTCTCACAGGTAACTAAGCTTGTTCTTTTCTTTTCATGTTGGATAGGTAGGCTTATTTCATCTTTGTTTTAGACAAGTGAGAGGCACACAAGCCTTATGGAAGCACAATCTTCTCCCATTGCCCTATTCAATCTTTGGATGCATACAGGTCACACCTTCCAAGTGACCCAGTGACTTAAGCCTCCCTAACACACCTTCCCATTCCTTCCCGCCCCACCTCCACTAATCCCACATGCAGAGGAATCCATTCCGCAGAGACAAAGAGGATGTCACGGACCAGATCACTGCTGCATATGGTGAGTGAAATGGCACCTTGACAGTTAGTCTAGGTTAGACACATTTTGTGAGCTCAAGGTTTAAACTGGGAGACATGCCAGGCAGTTATTGTTGTTGCTGTTACTCTTCACGGTGTTGGGCTTCTAGTTCCTCTGAATACTGGCAGGCCTCATGGGAAAGGGAGAATGAAGTGGGTTAAGGAGAATCTGGCAGGCTTACTTCCCTACATGCTTTACTGAGTAAGGCTTTAAATGGCGCCAACTGTGTTGTCTGTTTCTCTTTTCTCTCTGCGTATCCATGGATGCAGGCTCACCACTGGAGGGTACTATAGACCTACGAGAGGAGGAGATGGAACAGTCTGTCTCAGGTCAGTGAGTCCAATGCAAGACTCTTTATCCAAGGATGTCTTGATATACTGTGTAGAAYAAGAGTAAAAATACAAATYTTATTAATTGCAATGCCCCTGATTAGAGGAAATCAGGTTTCACCTGCTCTTTCGTCTTCATCTCTCCCTTCCCAGGTCTGACATTCACCCTGGACCCCTCTGCTGCTGCTCCATCCCTCCATCTCTCCACCTCTTCTCTCACTGTGACCTTCCACGGACCAAGCCCTCCGCCACTACCCTCTCGCCATCATGGAAACAGGGTCACAGGGTCAGTAACGAGCACTGAATCCCAGGAGTCTGCCCCCCAGCCCCTCCCTCAGGTGTGTGGGGACGTGGTCATCGTCAGGGGTCAGTTCTACTGGGAGGTGGATGTCTGCAACAGCACCCTCTACAGGATAGGTGAGGAAGTGRACCCTAATTCACCTGGCCATGATTTACTGGTAGTGGCAGAACAAGTACAKATCCCTGCTTTGATAATAGTACTCTTAGCCTCTGGCATGCTGATAAATTCCTACTGATGGAGATAAATATGAATTTCCATGGGCTACATTTCTTACACAATCATGTGGCGGTTGTAGCCTACGAATACATACAGGCAGTCTTGTGCAAATGCACCTGCACACAGGACACAGGCTCTGTCCTACATAAAGTTTATTCACATCCTTCAACTCTGCTCTGTGGTGCCACCAAGTGGTGAACAGGATGTCWGCAGGGATATCCCAGCGCTTGGCTGAACCACTAAACAATTGCATTTTTTATTGAACAATTTAATTTTGGCTTACAAGGCATATGGACATCGGCTCTCTGTAAACAAGAGAAAACTTTAATAATTTAGCCCAGCAACAAACCATAAACAATCTGTTGATTTGCATTAAATATGACAGAAATGTGCAGCTTCATCATTAACTGTAGGGAGTCAGGCCAAATACCTATTAGTGGTTGTTGACCATGATGACTGGCACTGTGGACAGAGCTGTACTTAGGGAATAGGGATACTTAGCCAGGTAATACGGGATGGGAACCGCATTGGTATTTCACATATTAATGCTCACTCATGCCTATCTCACATGAAAAATACTACAGTTRACTATAGAATACTACAGTACTTTCTATAGAATTCAGTAGTAAACTGTACTATACTGTAGAATACTATACTACACACTGTAGTATATCTCTATTATGTGTAGTACTTACTACAGAAGGGTGTAGTATACTGTAAAATACTATAGTAAATACTACGGTGTACTACAGACCACAAACACTACATTAAATACTACAGTAATGTTCGCAAAAATACTACTGTCTGCAAAAACACTACAGTAATTACTATAGTGTATATACTACAGTATTTAATTTGCCCTGCCCATTCCTCTCCCCCATATCCTAATATGTTCCACCCATAAGTGAGAAACCTACATGCCAATTATAGTCCATGTATTGTGTTCCTTACAGAAGCCCTGAACTGTCTGTTCAGACCTTAGTCCTACCTACAGGTTATGGAAAATTTGCTCTTTGAGTATTTTGTCCTTTAGATTTCCTCAAGGACAAAGCCCCCACTGCTATGTCAAAGATAATAAACCAAAAACTGAGTTTTATTACAATACTGTCTGCAAAAACATTACAATATATATATTTTTGTAATTATTTAACCTTTATTTAAACAGAGAGTCACATTGAGATMAAACATCTATTTTACCAGAGAGCCCTGTATACATTATAATAAAACATACACATACACTACCGTTCAAAAGTTCGGGGTCACTTAYAAATGTCCTTGTTTTTGAAATAAAGGCACATTTTCTGTCCATTAAAATAACATCAAATTGATCAGAAATACAGTGTAGACATTGTTAATGTTGTAAATTACTATTGTAACTGGAAACGGCAGATTTTTTTATGGAATATCTACATAGGCGTACTGGCAGCTTCATTAAATAGTACCCGCAAAACACCAGTCTCAACGTCAACTGTGAAGAGGCGACTCTGGGATGCTGGCCTTCTAGGCTGAGTTCCTCTGTCCAGTGTATGTGTTCTTTTGCCCATCTTAATGTTTTATTTTTATTGGCCAGTCTGAGATATGGCTTTTTCTTTGCAACTCTGCTTAGAAGGCCAGCATCTCGGAGTCGCCCCTTCACTGTTGACGTTGAGACTGGTGTTTTGCGGGTACTATTTAATGAAGCTGCCAGTTGAGGACTTGTGAGGCGTCTGTTTCTCAAACTAGACACTCTAATGTACTTGGCCTCCCACTACTCTTTCTATTCTGGTTAGGGCCAGTTTGCTCTGTTCTGTGAAGGGGAGTAGTACACAGCGTTGTACGAAATCTTCAGTTTCTTGGAAATTTCTAGCCTTCATTTCTCAGAACAAGAATAGACTGACGAGTTTCAGAAGAAAGGTCTTTGTTTCTAGCCATTTTGAGCCTGTAATTGAGCCCACAAATMCTGATGCTCCAGATACTCAACTAGTCTAAAGATGGCCAGTTTTATTGCTTCTTTAATCAGAACAACAGTTTTCATCTGTGCTAACATAATTTCAAAAGGGTTTTCTAATGATCAATTAGCCTTTTAAAATGATAAACTTGGATTAGCTAACACAACGTGCCATTGGAACACAGGAGTGATGGTTGCTGATAATGGACCTCTGTACGCCTATGTAGATATTCKATTAAAAATCAGCCGTTTCCAGCTACAATAGTCATTTACAACATTAACAATGTCTACACTGTATTTCTGATCAATGTTATTTTAATGGACAAAAAATGTGTTTTTCTTTCAAAAACAAGGACKTTTCTAAGAACCCCAAWTMTTTTGAATGGTAGCGTYTATATAACTATATGAAGAAAAAAGAATTGTGGCGGCCACGCACCGCCGCTGATAAATACATATTGGGGAAACACTGTGGGTGTGTGGGTGCCAGTCTGTCTCTACTCCAATCAACATGTTTTTATTCAGGCCAACTAAGGCAACAACTAAGTAGCGTTGTTGAGTGCAAAAACAGTCAGGCATACAGACTATCCTATTTCATGGTGACATTGCAAAGTTTATTGGCACAATATTTGAAGACATAATTTCCCATGATGTCTTCTTTGTGACACAGAAAGCAACCACCTTTCCTATTTTCCATACAGGAGTGAGCTCATTGGACGATGCTTGCGGCTGGTGGCTGGAAAGGCGGGGCTTGTCCTTCTCCACTGTGTATGATAACCGTCGGGAGCCCTTACGTGTCGTGCCACCCCAGATCAAGACCCTAGGGCTGTTCCTCAACATGGGTGGAGGGGCGCTGAGCTTCCACAACCCTCTGACCCAGGAGCACCTGGCCACCCTACCCACTCGCTTCAGCCATGCTGGGGTACGTCCCGCTCTGGGGCTGGGCCAGGGCAGGCTGAGGCTCCACTGTGGCCTACCRCCTCCACCCCACGTCTTTCTCAGCCGAGCATCCGACTATAGAGGGCCTACTGGAGCTGGTGGGGGTCGCTGGCGCAGAGACATGCCCTTCCGATCTGTACGGATGGTCATCCAGAAGTTTGAGGAGCTGGCGGTGTCAGATTCTGACTCAGGGCTGGTGTCCAGTTTTGGGTCATCCTGCTCCACTTTGGCCGAACCAGGCCCAGGCCTCAGCTTCAGCCTCAGCCCAGGAGCAGCTCTCCATTCTGGGAAAGAGGGGAAGGAGGCTGGGGCAGAGTGACATATGGAGGACAGAGTGTAGTACCTTGTACAATGATGGGCCTCTACCCTGCTGGTGATAGGAGCAAACTGCTACCACATCACGCTGTCACATCGTCACATTGCAAATAGGTTGTCACAAGGTTGGTCATGACAATGTGTGACAAATTTGGGATAAACTTGTGAGATGGAAGGACCATTCTTCTGCTGTATGATGGGAGAAAAGTGAATAACACACCAACTCTTTGGGATGAGTTTGATGTTTGGATGACCATTTCCATGTGTAATTTCCCATCTCTGAAGAACTCTCTGTGACTTCTCCCCAGGACGCTGGGCTTCCTCTCAGCTACACAACCCCTGGAGGTTTGGGGCTGGGCCAGCACTGTCTGTGGGGTGTTAGGAGGATGTCTCACTGGGGGTCCCACACTCTGGTGTGGGGGTTGATTGTAGGACAGTAGGGTTGATACGGATGGTGGTGGTGTGTGTGTGTGTGAGGATGTGTGTGTGTGTGTGTGAGGATGTGAGGCGTGGTAGTCAGTGGCGGTAACACTACCAGTGTTGACTCAGGGTCACAAAGACAGGTGGTAACGTACGTTTATCCCGCAGGACGTGTGTTTGTGTGTGTGTGTGGGGGGGGGGTGCATGCATGCATGCATGGGCTGGGCCCAGAAGACCTCTGATGACCACAGGACCCTAACGACTTCAAAAGACAGGCAGGGAAAGAGAGAATGAGATAGATAAAGGGAAGGAGTAGGCCTTTATAGAAATGGAGCAGGTGGAGAGATGATTGGAGCAGGAATAAGTCAGAAATGTTAGATTGTTTGTCCACTTGATTGTGWTATTCAATCCTACTGCAACATTATTTGTCTGGTCATCTGAACCAGGAAGTAGTATTAAAGAGGGATTTCCCTCTGTCCCATCCTGTCTTTCCATGATCTCTCTTTTCTCTTTTTCTGCTGTTTGCATGTTCTGGAACGGACACTGGTATCATTTGGTCAGACCACCCAGATTGTAAATCAGCTGTAAATCACATTGTAAAAAYAAAAAAAGGTTTTTACCGCAGGAATAAAAATGTGCAACCAACAAAATGTGTATACTGTGGGCAGTTATCACTGGGTCCTCGACTCTTGAGAACTATCAACTTTCTAAAGCCGCTTAAAATAAAGTGCGGAAGTAATTTCACTCTTATAAACAAAATTAGATGCGGATGATGCAGAATTCAAAGGCGCTCAGTAATGGTGTTTCTGCCGGATTGGGGGGGGGGGTGATTCAAGCCTGGTGTTTGCTTATCGAGGGGGGAACAGATCTGTAAGCAACATGGGAGCAGCTGTAGAAAAGAACAACCAAATAGACTTTTATGCTACCCTTTTGGCGCCAAAGTGTAGGCCGAGTTATAGTAGTGTAACGACCCTGGGTTTATAWGCGCGGAAATCGACTCTGTCTCACGAGCARGCTTTTGCGCGCTATCGACTGTGCCGCAAAAGCATGCTCGTTCGAGACCTGCTCCCGGTTGTTTCATTACAGTAGTATAACGGACACACCGGTCTGGTAACATTAAATAATTAAGCCTAGGCTTAAGCMACTGTATCAGCTATAGCCTATACAGTAGGCTGCTACAGTGGCGACTTGGAGCGAGGCAATTCTACAAGCATGCAGTGAYAGAAATCACAGGTGGATCCAAGGCGTCAAAGACAAGCTTTGTTGTGGCCCCCTTACCACATTTCCAGGCCTACTGTGTTTGGAGATGGCTTCTGGTCGCTAATTGCATGGAGGGCGATAATTAGACTCACACAATCTCTATCTAAGGAACCCTCGGAAATGGATTGTGAGAAAAATACAACAAGAGCAACAATTCAATTCGCACATCCCCTGTCCGCTTTCATTTCGCCGTTTCGGGCAGGGTCTGCTAATTGATTCCGAGCGTTCATTACATGAATAAACATAAATTCTAACCAGACCGGCATTTACATTTTGAGTGGGTGTTCTCTACTTTCCATTGCTAGGAGTAACACAAGAATTAGCCTGACAACACCAAGTCATGTGGGCCTGGTTAGTCTTATTACCATCATTATCTACATCAGCATAACAGTAGCTATAAAGACATCAWCCCTTATCGTTTTGTTGTTCTGTCAGTTGCCATTAAGAACCAAATTGGAGGCAGTAAAAGGTTCTTCCTCGAGACACATCCTGGTTTTAATTGACCTCATAATGAATCAATGTAGATGATTACTTCTGGACGATTATTTCGGACATACTTTATATGTTATAATTTATACAACGTTTAATTTATAAACACTGGCATGGTTATTCAATCACTAGCATGTTCTTTTTTTCCATCATTAGGCTAAATAATATCCACCACCTCCAAGAGTCATATTAACGGTTTCATCAAGGGTAAAATAAAATGAGTCATCGTATTTCTGACGACGCTCCATAAAAGCGAACTGACTAATCAGTGAGCAACTTTACTTTTTTCTGATCTATTCTTGAGAAACAAAATTCCGTCTCTATGTCTGTACTTGATAACGCGAGCAGTGGTCCAATGAGAGCGCGAGGGAGACAGATTTCCATACTACATTCAGCGCATTTGTTCTGGTTTGTTTCACGACACTTACGCTTGAGTCAGAAATGTAGGTTGAAATGAGATACATCACGAAAAAGCTCAATCTCTCAGGTGCCACAGGGGGTTAAATGTGCGTGCATTAAAGTAGGACAGAAATTGTACAGTGACCTCGTTGTCAAGTTCTGCCATGTGATCAGTGTACATAAAACGGTGATGTGGAACAGGTGGTGTCAGGGGGCGCCCTGTAACCGGTTGGTACACATCTGCTAGGCTATCATGAGTCCCCTGCTCCCCCTCCTCGCTGTATATTCACACCTCCAGTATAATCCAGCCAGCAAACAGGATGCGGTCCCGAATGTGTGCCAGTCAGACAGAAAGAGGAGGGAGGGACGAGGTTACTCTGGTAGTACGCAAATGAAACAACATGCGCTGCTGCGTTTATGCACTTTCGGATGTCTGTATTCGACACCAACAGCAAATACACAGAGAAGAGGCATGATTGCGTAATCAAAAGCACCAACATGTTCTCACATAGGCGTCTGATTCTTCGATATGGTCCTATTTTAGGCTTCGAGTGTYTCCTATCTTCAGGGAGAACAWATTGGACAACACTTTAACTATAAAGAGACATGGTGTCTGGTTTATAGTAGGTTTTGTCTGATCAGAATTGTAACTTTACTCGCTCATAAAACGCTGGWCACGGTTAATCGATTATTAGAGCGCAATCAATGTTTTTTGACATATTAGAAATTATTTCAGCTCTCTTTCCTTCTCCCTCTAACGTTTTCTCTCTCTTTCCCCTCTTCTTTAAATTAAAGCACACGTCATGGTTTAGGGGAACGACTGTAAACTCTACTTTAATTCTCGAAATGAGTGCGAGAGGGATACTATTTTTGAAATCTACAGATAAGGGCAAACTCTACACAATCTACCGAGATGGGCTAACTACACTTTTCAACCCTCAACCCTGAATCCTTCTGTTTTAGATATKAAATAATAGGAGGTTTTACAATAGACCCAATAATATGGCAACATTAAAGAATGTCTTACAACACCCAGAATCTGTAAACCAAATGTTTTATGATCTCAAGCACATCCACATATATCCTTTTTGGAGTTCAGAAAAGTGCACCTATAGCAAGCCATGCGTGTAGGGCAATACACAAAAGCTCCCTCATTACTCTGTGAGACTCGTATAATATAAATAAATATGTTGTGTTAGCTCCAATAGACAATTTGATACCCAATGTAATGAATCGGTCGGTCCAACATTYAATAAAAGCGGCGGTTATCACTCAGTGATGAAGTGCAAATAGACCATCATCGATTCCATTCACGGGTGCGCGCCGTGCACGGAGTAGAGGGGAACCCGGGTGTGAATTAATTCACCTKAATGGAAGTCTCTCACAGCCACATAATGTGACATACACRTTGTCCTCACACATACAATACACTAAGTCAAATCAAATGTTATTTGTTCCGTACACATATTTTGCAGATGTTATCGCAGGTGCAGCGAAATGCGTATGTTTCTAGCTCCAAAAGTGCAGTAATATCTAACAATACAAAACGATACACACAAATCCCCAAATAAATAAAAAATAAAGAAATTAAGAGATATCAGAACATGCAATGTCGGGGTCCAGAATAAAACATATATATATTTTTTAATAATAATACAAATACGTGTGTGTGTATATATATATATATATACACACACGTATTTGTATTATTATTTTTAAAAATATATATGTATATATATAAATAATGTGTAAGTATGTGTGTGAACTTTTTATGTACTTTCAACAGAAACTGGCGTGTCATTTGAAGAACAGATGTGTACTTTTTCAACAATGTTTATTTACTCTTCAATTCCGGCTACAATGTCTCTCTACAGCCTATACACAAGGGGACAATATACATGATTTTCTATTCCAATACATTGACAGATATTTAGGGGTTCCCACATTCACTTCTATCTCCACCTACACTGGCTATGGGGAACTAGCCTTTAAATAKAAACTGATGCAGAAAATAGGATGCAATTTGATTAAAGTAGCKTAAGACTAGTGCTGGCACAATTATCATATAATCATGTATCCGACAATTATGGACAATAACCGTGAACAAAAAATATATATCGACATCATTGTCTTAATATATTAATTTTAGGAGAGGGGATTCAACCTCCTATGCAAGTACATATAGTATAGCGAATAACAGTTTTGATTTTTACATGATGGCACGGTTGGGAGGAAAAGCTTTATTTCCAAAAGTTGCAAGCAGTCAAAACCATTTGTTTTTGAGACAGGGGTGTCACCAAAGCTGTGTTGTATGCATTAGGTGTGATGTCATATTTTCAAAGATGCATTATGATGCATTAGGCCTACAATTTTTTGTTGTTGCAAAAACCGTTACCCAAAATGCCATAATGTCACAGCACTACCTAAMACTTTAGAAAACGTAATTTTGGATATAGGCATATATGCTTCGAGACATCGTTTTGCTGTTCCTTCCTATTCATAGTCCTTGTTTATAGCCCTTGTTAGAGCTAGGGTCACTCGGGCAGAATAGGAGACGTGCTGGTTTCTTATTGAATGGGTTAGGTTATCGCCATTGAGCATATCGTCATGTTTAGCATGTGGATGGATTGGGGAGGGGTTGGAGGCGAGAGGCTCGCGCAGTTTCCGGAGCGCGACAGACAAAGCTACAATCAGTGATAGATATATGGTTCTTCTCTAAACAGCCTGATTCACAGCCTGGCCCCCAAACAGCCTGATTCACAGCCTGGCCCCCAAGCCCCCTTCAATTAGGGATACTTTATTTTGGTTGTTTTATTATTCGTTGGGGTAGTTTGGGACTTTGGGAAAGAAACGCACACAGTGTTCAGTCGGTGACCCTTTAGGCTACAATATGCAAATGAATAAGCAAAGATTTAAATGAGCTATTATGTGCCATTATTGTTATTATTATTATTATTATCATTACTGTATTATCATCCTATTCTGTCTAATGGTGGTGGTTGTCCTTTATTTGCACTCACTGGGGGATGATTACTGTTCCACAMACTGACTGATTGGCGAGACCCTTGCTGTGAACTTCCTCAAATAAATCTCTTTGCGCACTTCACTACAGTAATATAAATTTGACCAGCAGAGCGCTAGTGATGCCTCCCTATGGACCAAGACTGAAGCCTCTTGAACGCATTCTCCAACACATTCTCGCGCCAATGGAYCATGGAGGAGTGTGAAGCATATTGCTCAATTTACATCAAACCTAAATAAAATGTTGTATATCATTTTCACTTTGATAACAACACGATAACGTTTTTATAAACAAAATAGTAAATAATGAGTCAATATTGTCGATGACTTCAGACATTCTTATTCAATGTGAATCGGATGAAGGGCAGAAACCTTGCCTAAATAGAGGTCTAGAACAGTAGTCCTACACTATCCAAAACAGGATTATATTTAGTTGTAACTTTATAACGACATAGGAGTTCAATCGAACCGTTGGCTTACAAATGGGCTACACAAACGCACGACTGTTCGGGTAGGAATGGTAGGTATTTGAAGCTGAAGTTAATATGGCCCAAAATAAATAAATAGCTAAATAAAAAATGCCATTCTGTGATAGAGGACCAACATACATTGAAACACGTCGCATGAACTATTCAAACTATGTTCATGTGTTTCTGTTAAGTCACTTAGGTCTGAACTCCAGACGCAGTTGTATAAATCGAGAAAATGCTGCACACAGACACACAGAAACACATTCCTCCCTCCCCTACTGTAGGCTAAAGCCTTGAAGATAGCGGTATAGGCTCTAGGTATAGGACGTTCATCTAACCCCACCCACTCCTTTATTTCTCACCCCTCCCTGCCGGTGCCTGCTCCAAGTGTCAGGGAAAGTATAAAGTGGGAAGGGACCCGCACGGACGGGACATACGCTTCCGGGCTGGTACAGTCATTGCCTCAGAAAACCTACAAACTCTTTCGTCACTTTCTCTGATTTTCTCTCTCGCATAACTTGGGAGACTTAATTTTCTGAATAGGAAGATTCAATACTATCAACGAATAGGCTATCTGGTGACTTGGATGCTAACATATCCATGATCATTTAGGGAAGGTGTATTACTGGAGTGACAACTTACCTACACGTGAAAGCTTCAAGAACAAAAKAGGAAAAGAGAAACCGGAGCGAGTTTTGGATGCTGCCCCTCTCCAGTATGCAGACTCGAGGAGCGCTGACTTCCTTGATGTGCGTGATGAGTTGCGCGTGGCTGCACTCTGGACTGGCCTCACGGCTGAAGTCTCCCATTCTGCCCATCCAGTCGGAGAGGGAGCCTTTAACATCCAAGGGCATGTCAGGTGAGCCAAGATYCCTCTTCTACTTCAGTCAAAGTCGCTTATTTTCAGGCTGAATATCTGAATTCAAAGAATTACCTATAATGACTCCTGCTGCGTTTTGAATTCTGTCAGGGGCATCTCAGCTCTATAGGCTAGCCTAGTGCTCGTTTGCTAATCTGCCAAATATACGTTTGAATGTATAGCCTGATATGTCTATAGCTTTTTAAGATCGTCATTAAACTATCATTTTGTATATCAAAGTGTCTGACTGCACAMGATCAGACCTCTTCTCCTTATTATCGTCCCAATCTTTTCTTTCTTGCATCTTCCTCAACCTGCCCACTGTTATGGTTACTTCATGAACAAACTTGCAGAAAACATATTAGTCATAGCCACTGAGAAGCCATCTGGTTCACATGCAGGGCTTTAAACTGCTTGTTAGGCCCACTGAGACCATGGGAGTGAGAAGTCAAGGCGTTAGTGCAGTGTATTAACAACTGCCACTAATAACGTTTATCCAATCCTGGAAACTGTAATCAATCGACATTCCATTCCATTACTGCAGTTATTTTGTGTCCTTCTCTGGCTGTGCCAAGCAGTGATTTATATTGCAGTGAGTTGTGCGGGAAAGCTTGGTGATCTGTCTAACTCTAACGCGACGGGATTGTTTAAAGTGTAGTCACTTAATGAAAGAATAATGCYAACCAGGTTGTTAGCTAGCAGCTACGGCAACCGCACAATATCAAATGAACAGCAGTGACCTTGGAACCCGGGAGCTTCACRCCCAGGCTGCGGTGGTGGGCCTGAGGTGCTAAGGTGACTGCGGTGTACAGCGACTCTTGAAACGGGGGAGGGATGCAACCATATGGAGCTCGGCAGGGGAGGGTTGTGGCGCAAACACTTGTTCCTGGGGCTATTTTTATTCAGGCTTTGTTATAATGTAATACTTTTATTAATACCACTTTTCCAATCATTTGAAATACTCGAAACCAAACACGTCAATTCGTTTCCATTACATAGCCCCTGGTAGGCTACCAAAAGCGCATTCCTTGTATTTCTCTATCCAAATGGCTTGGTGTTTGTTGTGTGAATGGTATTTTTATATTAACCCCCTGCACCGTTTAAATGAAACAGGATGCGCCTGTGAGCTCTGGTATCCAGTCAATCCACCKAACCAGCCGCGGAATTAATTATCTGTCAAACATCCACAGTCTGGCTGCACAGAATACTATTTTTGTCGTCCTGTCTGACACCATTGTGGGAATATGCAGTCTTTCACTTTGCAGTGAACTGTCCAGTACACATCCCATTGTCAAGTGCATAGGCCTGGCTATCACATTACTCACCAGTTTTACATTTAGATGTGGACTGTAGCACCTGCCAGTGTATTGTTGTCTAAATGGGTTCTTCTGGTCTGATTGCAGGATGTTCATTCGGAGGAAGATTTTATTCGCTGGAGGACACTTGGCACCCTGACCTCGGGGAGCCGTTTGGGGTCATGCACTGTGTCAAATGTTACTGTGAGACAGTAAGTAATACCCTTCATAACAACAAGCCTAGTAGAGTACATGTCAATCTTGGATAGTGGATCCATATTGTAGGCCTACACAGTGGTGTAAAGTACTTAAGAATAAATACTTTAAAGTACTACTTAAGTAGTTTTGGGGTATCTGTATTTTACTATTTATATTTTTTACAACTTTTACTTTTACTTKATTCCTTAAGAAAATATTGTACTTTTTACTCCGTACATTTTCATTGACACCCCAAAGTACTCATTACTTTTTGAATGCTCAGCTGGACAGGAAAAAGGTCCAAATCATGCACTTATCAACAGAACATCCCTGGTRATCCCTGCTGCCTTTGATCTGTTGGACTCATTAAACACACATGCTTCATTTGTAAATTATGTCTAAATGTTGGAGTGTGCCCCTGGTTATCCGTAAATTTAAAAAACAAGAAAATGCTGCTGTCTGGTTTGCTTAATTTAAGGAATTTGAAATGATTTATAGCAGTTACATTTACTTTTGATGACTTTTAGCAGTTACATTTACTTTTGATAATTAAGTATATTTTAAACCAAATACTTATAGACTTACTTTAGTAGAATTGTACTGGGTGAATTTCACTTTTACTTGAGTCATTTTCTATTAAGGTATCTTTAATTTATCTCAAGTATGACAGTTGGGTACTTTTCCACAAATGGGCCTAGTACTATCAATGGATAGAAATTGGACATCAAATAATTAACTCATTAATTATAAACAAATCAATTACCAAAATCATCTCCTTATCTTAGTGCCCCCAAAATGACCCCATTTAACAAATATCATCAGGAGGTCAGTGTGGATGAAAAGTTGTTGTTTTCTATCTATTCTTTTCAGCAAAGGGGTCGTAAGGGTAAGGTGTTGGGAAAGGTGAGCTGTAAGAACATCAAGCAGGACTGTCCTGAGCCTAGCTGTGATGACCCAGTGCTGCTACCTGGACAATGCTGCAAGACCTGCCCCAAAGGTAACCCTTACAAGCCTTCTAACTGTTGCTCTCTCTCTCTCTCTCTTTCTCTCTCTTTCTCTCTCTCTATGTCTGGACTCTTTGATGATGATCTGTGTGTGACTAAGAGCCTGTCTCTGTCTCGTAGTGTGTGTGTGTGTTTCTCAGTATGCTTTTCAGTGTGTCTGTACTTCAGTGTGTGTGAGTCGTCTGTCAGATTGTGTGTTAGTGTGTGAGGCGCTGACATGTGCTCTTGACATCAGGACACATAGTGGTGTGGAAGAGCAGGTCATTGTTGGGATTGCACGCTAGTGTCACTGCCAACCCTCCTCCGCTCCTCAGACTAAGAAACAAACCTTGTTACCGTGGCCCCCAAACAAGCCAACGAGGGATTGGAGTAGACACCTGGAGAGAAGAAGATGGAGGGAGAAATTAGAGAGGGAGAGAATTAGGAATGACTGAAAGAACACTTGTCTGAATTTTGGATCAGCATTTTAGAATTATTCCTCTCCTCTCTTTCACTCTTTCATTCTGTAACTCTCACTCTTTAACTCTGTAACTCTCACTCTTTCACTCTTTCACTCTCACTCTTTCACTCTCACTCTTTCACTCTCACTCTTTCACTCTCAATCTGTAACTCTCACTCTTTCACACTGTAACTCTCACTCTTTCACTCTTTCACTCTTTCACTCTTTCACTCTCACGCTTTCACTCTTTCACTCTCACTCTTTCACTCGCACTCTTTCACTCTCAATCTGTAACTCTCACTCTTTCACACTGTAACTCTCACTCTTTCACTATTTCACTCTTTCACTCTTTCACTCTCACGCTTTCACTCTCACTCTTCCACTCTGTAACTCTCACTCTTTCACTCTGTAACTCTCACTCTTTCACTCTGTAACTCTCACTCTTTCTAGCTGTTTCACTCATTCAACATTTTCTGTTATTCTCCTTACTTCATGTTAAAGTAACGCCAACCTGTAGGTGTTGTTTAAATATCCCACCGCCTCACACGTTGTGCCCCTGGGTGTTGTGCTTGTCCAGGCGATGTGGACAGGAAGCAAGTGGAGGCAATGTTTGATGGCTTCGAGTACTTCCAGGAGAAGGAGAAAGAGGATGACCTGCACAAGACCTACAATGACCGCTCATACCTCAGCTCTGAGGACATTTCCCCTGGGGAGAGCCGCACTGGTGAGCATGCACACTCACCCGCACGACCCAACGCATACAAACACACATACTGTACATTCATGCATGGACTTACATCATTGACATTTAGCCATTTAGCAGAGAGACTTACAGGAGCAATTAAGTGCCTTGCTCAARGGCACATCGACATATTTGATCACCTTATCGGTTCAGGGATTCAAACCAGTGACCTTTTGGTTACTGGCCCATTGCTCTTAACCGCTAGGCTACCTGCAATGAAACACACACACACATATTATACATGCAGTACATGATATACAGTACATGTAGCAGTACATAGATATACAAGTACATGGATATACTACATGATATTACATTACATAGATATACAGTACATGGATATACATTACATGGATATGCAGTACATGGATATACATGACATAGATATACAGTACATGGATATATGACATAGATATACAGTACATGGATATACATTACATAGATATACAGTACATGGATATGCAGTACATGGATATACATTACAAGATATACAGTACATGGATATACATGACATAGATATACAGTACATGGATATACATTACATAGATATACAGTACATGGATGCAGTACATGGATATACAGTACATGGATATACATTACATAGATATACAGTACATGGATATACATTACATGGATATACAGTACATGGATATACATGACATAGATATACATACATGATATACATGACATAGATATACAGTACATGGATATGCAGTAATGGATATATAGTACATGGATATACAGACGTGGATATACAGTACATAGATATACAGTACATGGATATACATTACATAGATTACTACGTACATGGATATACAGTACGATATATACAGTACATAGATATACAGTACATGGATATACAGTACGTGGATATACAGTACATAGATATACAGTACATGGATATACAGCACATGGATTAGCAGTACATGGATATACATTACATAGATATAAGTACGATATCATAGTATACATGGACATGGATAACATTACATAGATATACAGTACATGGATATGCAGTACGGATATACAGTACATGGATATACTATACATGGTATACATTACATGGATATACAGTACATGGATATACAGCACATGGATATGCAGTACATGGAATTACATTACATAGATATACAGTACATGGATATACATTACAAGATATACAGACATGGATATACAGCACATGGATATGTCCAGTACGTGGATATACAGCTACATAGATTTTGACAGTACATGAGTAATCCATTACATTCACCATAGTATTAGCAAGATACATGGATATGCAGTACATGGATATACAGTACCTGGATATACATTACATTGTAGTATACATTTACATGATAGTACAGTACAGTGGTGTATTACAGCACATGGATTAATTGCAGACATGGGTACGTATACATATACATAGTATGAATACTAGTAACATGATTTGTTATATTCAACAAAATAAATAACTAACATAAAAAAATAAAAAAGTAAATAAAGATAAAGAGAAAGAAATATAAGCACTAGGGATTCGCAGACTGTCAGTCAGAAATAAATAAGCAACAAATTACGATTTACATATAGGAATTTAATAAATTACCTTTACTATAGAAATTATCATTATTAGAGGGGTCGGATACAAGTACATGGATAGTACATTTACCATAATATACAGTTTACATTGAAGATAAGAACCAGGTATACCTGATTATGCTTGAGAAGTACATGGATATACATTACATAGATATACAGTACATGGATATGCAGTACATGGATATACATTACATAGATATACAGTACATGGATATGCATTACATAGATATACAGTACATGGATATGCAGTACATGGATATACAGTTCCTAGGCCGTCATTGAAAATAAGAATTTGTTCTTAACTGACRTGCCTCGTTAAATAAAGGTAAAATAAAAAAATATAAAATATAAAAGAACACATATACTCTCACTGCCCTCGTAACAAGAAAACCATTCCTCCATTCAGTCTTTCTGATTTACATCTTTACTTTACTGTGTGTGTGTGTCCAGACTTTGTAGCAGTGTTGACGGGAGTGACAGGCTCCTGGTTACCCAGCTCCAGTGGTGTGGCCCGGGCACGCTTCTCTCTCACTAGAACCAGCCTGACCTTCTCCATCACCTACCAGAGGTAGCACACACACACACACACACACACACACACACACACACACACACACACAGCACAACACACACACAGCACAGTACAGACAGAGACAGAAGACAGACAGAAGACAGACAGACAGACAGACAGACAGACAGAGCAGACAGACAGACAGGACAGACAACAGACAGACAGACAGACAGGACAGACGGACAGACAGACAGAACAGACAGACAGACAGACAGACAGACAGACAGGACAAAAAAACTAACGATAAGTGTGTAATAATCATTAGTAATAACTAGTCTCTAAAATAGTTGTATCTTTCCCTCTCTCCCTCTCTTCCTGTCCTCACATCTTCCCTCTCTCCTGTCCTCACTCTTCCCTCTCTCCTCTCCTAGGATCGGGCGACCAAGCAGGGTTGTCTTCCTTGATTCAGATGGAAACACTGCGTTTGAGTACAAGACCCCTAAGGGAGACTCAGACATGGTAAGGAGATAGGAACTCTCTCTGTTCCTAGGTAGAACATTCCACTATTTATGTCTATGTGTGGTGTTGGTGTGTTGTGTGTGTGTGTGTGTGTGTGTGGTGTGTGTGTGTGTGTGTGTGTGTTGTGTGTGTGTGTGTGTGTGTGTGTGTGTGTGTGTGTGTGTGTGTGTGTGTGTGTGTGGTGTGTGAATGGTGAATGTTGTGAGAAAGACAGGGAGAGAAAGAGAAAGTGTTTGTCTGTGAATGTGTGTGAGTGTGTGGTATATGTGTGTGTACCCTAGAGAGAAAAGATTAAGTAGCTCACGATAAACACTCTCTCTCTCTGACTCTCCGGTCCAAACTCTCACTGGCCCGACATAATTCACCCTGCAATAATAAAAACACACACGCACACACTCACAGCATTGTCAAAGCGTTGTCTTATTGTCTCAGAACATTGCTTGGGTAATCAGGTCTTAATTACTATAAATAATGCATGGGGCCGTTCTCACAAACAACTTTCACACAGAAAAAAATACACTCATGATTGCGCTCACTTACACACTCACACACACATTGCATGGCCAACTTACAAACGGTTTAGCTCAGTGCAATAACCAGTTGATTTTATTGGGTCAAATGAAATGGTGTAACTGTTGGACTGAGAGGACAAGGAACTACCACAATCACCTAACTTTACACAGAGTAAACACAGGAATTGCCACAGTCACCTAACTTTACACAGAGTAAACAAGAGGAATGCATAGTCACCTAACTTTACACGGTGTAAACAACAGGAACTGCCACAGTCACCTAACTTTACACAGAGCAAACACAGAGAAAGACAACGAGAAAGGAGGATACAGTTTACTTAAAAGGGGAGCAGGCCGGGGAAGGGGGAGGGGTTTGCGCACAGATCATATCTCGGGGGTTGGGGGGGTGGGGGGTTAGTGTGTGACATCACCGTTGAGAGGGAGACGCGAGCACATTTATAATTATAAGAGGAGATTATCCTGGACTGTGAGTTATGAGGTGTGGTGTCCGTCGACACATTTCTTCCCCTCCAATGCAAATATTTTTTTACGGAGGGTTCGTTGTTTGTGGCCTGGGGCTGAGATAGAGTCCAGAGTCTCAACGGGCTGATCTTTTCCACAGATGGAACTGTGTGTTGTGTGTGTTGGAGAGAAATAAAAGAGCACATGCAGGCTTGTTTGAGTCCGTTGTAAACTGTAACTATGGCAGAAGCACCAACACACACACACACACTCTCAGCCCAGCCTTGGATAAGAACACCACACACACTCCAACCCCAGCCTTGGATAAGAACACACACTCAACCCAGCCTGGTGAAACCCACACACTCACCCCAGCCTTGGTAAGAACACCACACACACTCAACCCCAGCCTTGGATAGAGCACACACACACTCCAACCCAGCCTTGGATGAGAACCCACACAACTCCAACCCCAGCCTTGGATGAAACACACCACACTTCAACCCCAGCCTTGGATGAGAACACCACACACTCTAACCCCAGCCTTGGATGAGAACACACACACACTCCACACCCCAGCCTTGGATGAGAACACCACACACTCCAACCCCCGCTTGATAAGAACACCACACAACTCTAACCCCAGCCTTGGATGAGAACACCACACACACTCCAACCCCAGCCTTGGATGAGAACACCACACACTCTACCCCAGCCTTGGATGAGAACACACACACACTCCAACCCCAGCCTTGGATGAGAACACCACACACTCCAACCCCAGCCTTGGATGAGAACACACACACATCAACCAGCCTTGGATGAGAACACACACACTCCAACCCCAGCTGGTGATGAGAACACACACACACTCCCACCCCAGCCTTGGATGAGACACCACACACACTCCAACCCCAGCCTTGTGATGAGAACACACACACACTCCAACCCCAGCCTTGGATGAGACAACACACACTTCCAACCCAGCTTGGATGAGAACACACACACACTCCAACCCAGCCTTGGATGAGAAACACCACACACTCCAACCCCAGCCTTGGATGAGAACACCACACACTCCAACCCAGCCTGGTGAGAAACACACACACACCATCAACCCAGCCTTGGATGAGAACACACACACACTCCAACCCCAGCCTTGGATGGAGAACACACAACACATCCAACCCCAGCCTTGGATTGAGAACACCACACAGCACTCCAACGCCAGCCTTGGATGAGAACACACAACACTCCAACCCCAGCCTTGGATGAGAACACCACACACACTCACCCCAGCCTTGGATGAGAACACACACACACTCCACCCCAGCCTTGGATGAACACACACACAACTCCAACCCCAGCCTTGGTGAGAACACCACACACTCCAACCCCAGCCTTGGATGAGAACCACACACACTCCAACCCCAGCCTTGGATGAGAACACACACACACTCCAACCCCAGCCTGGATGAGAACACACACACACTCAACCCCAGCCTTGGATGAGAACACCACACACTCCAACCCCAGCCTTGGATGAGAACACACACACACTCCAACCCCAGCCTTGGATGAGAACACACACACACTCCAACCCCAGCCTTGGATGAGAACAACCACACACTCCAACCCCAGCCTTGGATGAGAACACCACACACACCTCCAACCCCAGCCTTGGATGAGAACACACACACACTCCAACCCCAGCCTTGGATGAGAACACCACACACTCCAACCCCAGCCTGGATGAGAACACACAACACTCCAACCCAGCTTGGATGAGAACACCACACACTCCAACCCCAGCCTTGGATGAGAACACCACACACACTCTCAACCCCAGCCTTGGATGAGAACACAACACTCTAACCCCAGCCTTGGATGGAACACACACACCCAACCCAGCCTGGGATGAGAACACACACACTCCAACCCCAGCCTGGCATAGAACACAACCCACACTCTAACCCCAGCCTTGGATGAGAACACACACACACTCTACAACCCCAGCCTTGGATGAGGAACACACACACCTACTAACCCCAGCTTGGATGAGACCCACACACTCTAACCCAGCCTGATGAGAACACCACACACTCCACCCCAGCTTGGATGAGAACACACACACTCCAACCCCAGCCTTGGAGTGAGACACCACACACACTCACCAGCCTTGGATGAGACAACCAACACACTCCAACCCCAGCCTTGGATGAGAACACATCCAACGGCTTTGAACACCACACATCTAACCCCAAGGCCTTGGGGATGCAGAAACACACACTCAAACCCAGCCTTGGATGATGAAACACCAACACTCAACCCAGCCTTGGGATAAGAACACCACAACACTCCCAACCAGCTCTGGATGAGCAAAACGACACACCCATACCCCCGAGCCTTGGAGGAGACAACCACTCACTCAACCCAGCCTTGGAATGGAAACACCACACACTCACAACCCAAGCCTTGGATTGAGAACACACACACACTTCCAACCCCAGCCTTGGAATGGAGAAAACCGACACACACTCCAACCCCAGCTTGATGAGAAACACCACATCACGTCCAACCCCAGCCTTGGAGTGAGAACCACACACTCCACAACCCCAGCCTTGGATGAGAACACACACACACCTCCAACCCAGCCTGGGATGAGAACACCACACACAACTCCAACCAGCCTTGGATGGAGAACACACACACACAAAAACAATCCAACCCAGCCTGGATGAGACACACCACACATGCCAACTCCAGCCTGGATGAGAAACGACACACCACTCAACCACCTGCCTGGTAGAAACCACAACACACACCTCCATACCCCAGCCTTGTAAGAACATGTGGACTGTGTGTCACTCTGGTGTTGTATATGTTTTCAGAGGTCTCGGCGGAGTGTGGAATAGAATCTTCCCCGATCTCACCCGTGGACAAGGATACAGGCGAACAACTTCGGTACATATGACAACAGGCCACCGGTAGACGGGAGGTGATCGAAGGAAAGATCATCAAACACAGAGCACTGTTCGCAGGTGATTGAGTGTGTATGTGGGTGTGTGTTTGTGTGTGTGTGTGTGTGTGGGGGGGTGTATTCGTGGGTGCTATGAAGTGTGTTGTGTATCTGTTTAAATGTGGGTAGAAGTAGTCTCAATATTTTCATGAGGTAGACTTTATGTGAATATGTGTACAGGTAATGCCGAAATATCACAACCACTTGAGTTAAAGGAGGGATACAAAGTACAATACATTTGTGTTACATTTCAACAAGGACAAACGTTCAGTAATGACTGCCAGTGAAAAGAAGGTGGTGTGTGTATTATATTTATGTGTGTTTATAATGTGGAGTGTTGATATCTGTGTTGACCCCGCAGAGACGTTCAGCTCCCACTCTGACTCAAGAGGAGCATTCGGTGATGGAGGCATCGCCATGCTGGACTCTGAGGGACACAGAGAATACTTCACTCGTTCTTCTCTGACAGGGACATGATAGCAACATAGAGAGGAGAGGTGAGAGAGGGAGAGAGAAGGAGAGAAGAGGAGGGAGGTGAGAAGGAGGGAGGGAGGACTGATGACAACATGAGAGGTGAGATAGGAGAGAGAGGAGAGAGAGAAAGAAGAGAAGAGGGAGAGGAGGACTGATACAACACAGACAGAGAAGTAAGAGATGGAGAGAGAGGAGGGGAGGACTTGGTACAACAGAGAGAGGAAGTAAAGAGGGAGAGAGAGGGAGGGAGGAGGACTGATACAACACAGCAGAGAAGTAAGAGAGGAGGGAGAGGAGGGAGGACTGATTCAACAGAGAGAGAGAGTAAGAGAGGGAAGGAGAGGGGAGGGGAGGACGATACAACACAGACAGAGAAGTAAGTAGAGGGAGAGAGAAGGGTAGGGAGGACTGATACAAGAGAGAGAAAGTAAGAGAGGAGGGAGAGGGGAGAGGGAGGGGACGGGGGGGGAGGACCTTGAGACAACACAGACAGATAAGTAATGAGAGGGAGAGAGGGAGAGCGATTACACACAGAGAGAGACGAAGTAAGAGAGGGAAGGGGAGGGAGGGACTGGTACACACAGACAGAGAAGTAAGCAGAGGGAGGGATGAGATGGAGGGAGGATGATATCAACACAAGAGAGAGAAGAGTAAGTAGAGGAGAGAGGGGAGGGAGGACTGATACAACAGAGAGAGAGAAGGTAAGAGAGGGAGGGAGGCATGGTGGAGGGAGGACATGATAACCAACAGAGTACGAGTAAAGAGTAAGTAGAGAGGGAGATGAGGGAGGGGGACTGATAACAGAGAGCAAGTAGAACGGTAAGAGGGAGGGAGAGACAGCAAGGCGAAGGAGGGGAGGAGGGGACTGTGACAAACAGACAGAGAAGTACGTAGAAGGATGAGAGAGAGGAGGGAGACTGATACAACAGAGAGAGAGAGAGTTAGAGAGGAGGAGAGGGAGGACTGATCACACAGACAGAGAAGTAGAGAGAGGGACGGAGGAGGATACAACATAGATAGGAGAGGATAGGAGGAGTGATAGGGAGCAACTCAATCACTTGAATTTTTAGGGACGGCAGGTAGCCTGAGTGGGTTAGAGCATGGGCCATAACCAAAAGTTGCTGGGTCGAATCTGAGCGACAAATAGGTAAATAATCTGGCGTTCTGACCGCTGACAAGTCAGTTAACCCATGTTCTCGGTTAGGCTGTCATTGTAAAATAAGAATTGTTCCTTAACGACTTGCTAGTAATTATATTTATTCTGCTTGTAATTGCCTCTATCTGCCCTTCGCTGGAGTAACTTAGGGGCTAGAGAAGACTAAGGTTGTTTTGGGACCTGGGGTACGGGAGTAACTTAGGGGGCTGAGAGACTAGAGGTTGTGTTTGGACTGGGGACTAGGACGTTAACTAGGGCTGAGACTGAGAGACTAGAGGTTGGTTTTGGGACTGGGATAGGGAGTAATTGGGCTGAAGTAACTAGAGGTTGTTTTGGATTGACAGGAGAACTAGGGGAGAGACCTTAGTGTTGGGATTGGGAGGTAACTAGGTGAGAGTTAGAGTTGTTGGCTGGGACTAGGGAGTAACTTAGGCGTGAGAGAGACTAGAGGTTGTGTGGGACTGGGGAGCAGGAGTAACTTAGGGGCTGAGAGACTAATGGTTTTTTTGGATGGGACTGGGAGTATCTTAGAGACGAGAGGACTTGAGGTTGGTTTTTTGGGACTGGGGACTGAGGAGTACTAGGGGCGTAGACGAGACTAGAGGTGTTTTTGGGACTGGGACGTAGGGATATTAGGAGGCTGAGCGGGACTGAGTTGTTTCTGGCTCTCTCTCTCGGCCTATAGACTCCCCGCTGGTGCCCATCCAGGTGCGACTGCAGTACCGCCAAACACGTCCTGAGGAGATCCATGCTAACGTCACCGCCTATGTTGTTATATAACTTACACGCACACCGCACGCAACACAGACACCACACACAACACACACACCGACACACAATTTTTTAAATGTAATTTTTATGGCCAATTGGAGATTATTACTGTATAATGAAAAGTGCTTCTAAAATAAATTATTTTATTTATCATTATTATTAACTAAGAGATTACTTTATTTAACTAAGGTTATCCATTTTATTAAAAACAATGACATAATTTTGAAAGAAGACAGACAGGACAGGACAGGATCTAGAGATCACTTGTCCTCACCAAACCAGATTTGTACCTGAACCATTAAGGGGAAACACGAATTAGGGACAAGCAAGAGGCGGGAGGAAAGGGGGAACACACATTAGGGACAAGCCAAGAGGGGGAGGAAAGGGGGGAATACACATCTAGGGACAAGCCAAGAGGCGGGGGAAAGGGGGGAAATACACATTAGGGACAAGCCAAGAGGCGGGAGGAAAGGGGGAAATACACATTAGGGACAAGCCAAGAGGGGGAGGAAAGGGGGGAATACACAACAGGGACAAGCCAAGAGGCGGGAGGAAGGGGAGAAACACATTAGGGACAAGCCAAGAGGCGGAGGAAAGGGGGAAACATTAGGACAAGCCAGAGGCGGGAGGAAAGGGGGGAAATACACATTAGGAGACAAGCCAAGAGGCGGGAGGAAAGGGGGGAATACACATAGGGGACAAGCCAAGAGGCGGAGGAAGGGGGGAAACACACATTAGGACAAGCCAAGAGGGGGAGGGAAGGGGGAAATACACATAGGACAAGCCAAAGAGGGGGAGGAAAGGGGGGAAAACACATTAGGGACAAGCCAAGAGGCGGGAGGAACGGGGGGAAACACACATCAGGGACAAACCAAGAGGGGGAGGAAAGGGGGGAAAACACATTAGGGACAAGCCAAGAGCGGGAGGAAAGGGGGGAAACACACTTAGGGGACAAGCAAGAGGGGGGAGGAAACGGGGGGAAATACACATAGGGACAAGCCAAGAGGGGGGAGGAAAGGGGGGAAATACACACTTAGGAACAAGCCAAGAGGCGGAGGAAAGGGGAAACAGATGACATCGTGGACACACTGTCCCGCTGAGATGGATGTGGTCACTTCCCCACATCCTACTGCTGTTGTCAGTACTGAAGATCACTGTTAAACCTCCATAGAGACACGGGATGGACAGAGAAATAGAAAGAGAGAGAGTGGAGAGGGGTTGTAAGAGACATGTAGTGAGGAAGAGATGGGGGGATGAGAGACAGAAAGGAGAAAGTGAGAGAGAATGAAAAGACATGCACACTCCTCACACATGTCAGTGGTTAGTTGTCTGTGGGATCAGAAAGGGGGAGGGAGGGGGGAGGAAAAGAGGAAGGGATAGAGGGAGGAGGAGGGATGAAAGAGGAGTCTGTTTTTAATCTGGTGGGAATTATGTGAATCTGAGAGTTGATGTGCCCCTCTTTCTGTTTTACACACACACACACACACACACACACAAAATATTTATACATTCTACTGCCTTTCCTGCTCTTAATATATTACTGTCCTTTTCACTTTCCTTTCATTTCCAATCATGCTTTTTACTCTACAAATGTCTCAATTACACCTTCCTCTATCCTTTCTTTCCTTCCCTCTCTCCCTTCATCCCTCCATCCCTCTCTCCCTCTTTTGGCTCAACCCTGTCCATCGATTTATAGTACACGGATGGATATGTGTAGTGAAATGGAGCCATAAAAGTCACGTTTATTTACCACGGTCATACATCTGTCATATTAATACAAACTCTGTCTATCTCAAACTCTGTCTATCTCAAATTCTGTCTATCTCAAACTCTGTCTATCTCAAACTCTGTCTATCTCAAACTCTGGCGGTTGAAAGGATATGAAAGTGGATGCAATGTGTGAGATATTAACCCCAATGCAAGCCATATTGTCGGTGTGTGTTGAGTTTATGTGAGACTGTGTGTGTGTATGTATGTGTGATGGGGGGGTTGTTGAGAGAGACAGAGAGTGTGTTGTAGTGACATAATTAGTGTGTTTCAGTGTCTGTATGTGTGTGTTTGTGAGTTTATCAATGATCTGTTATCTATTATCACCTTTCTGTGTTTGTTTGTGATAAGTCTAGTAAGAGATTTGGGTTTGGTTGTTCTGACGTTGTATCACCATTTCTCCAACTCTCTACCTTTAGGACACAGACTTTGCTGAGGTGCTGACAGACCTGAACAGTCGGGAGCTCTTCTGGTTGTCAAGGGGCCAGCTGGTGATCACCGTGGAAACTGAGAGCCAGGAACCCCGACACATCTCCGGCTTCATCACCGGCAGGAAGTCATGTGACAGTAAGCGCCACACCCCTTTATGTAGAACAATCAAACAATAAGCGAACAGTCAGCCACTCAGACAGGTGATGGGTTGAATCGATTTGTTTGGAAGTTACTCGAGTCGCTCAACATCACACAAACAACCTTCATTGCTCATTTTATGAGTTCTATCCATCTTTCTGTCATCCTGTCACACCTGAACTGAGGCCAGTCAGAGACCTACTGTAGGAGGAATGTGTTTTGTRTTTCAGTTCACTTGTTCTCCTTCTTTTCCTCCATGGTTGTTTTTAGCGATTCTCACTCTTCTACAAAATACTCCCTCCTTCCTTCCATCTCTTCATTCTTTCAAGTCTTATCACTGGAGTAAAACCATGTTTATAGCTCCGCTTTTTGACTTGGTGCTCCACCAAGACGGGGAGCGCTGGTGTGTGTCGTAGACAAAGTCTGAGACATTTCGGCACGCACATGTTCCATTCAAGCGACTCTAACACAAACATACTTATATACTTAGATCACACTCACACACACGTTGTCTTTTTCATACGCACACACGAAAACACGAACACACACACACACACCCTGGGCACTGCCACGGTCACATTCTGCAGGACTTCACTCTCCATACTGGTGTTCCACCTCCATGATTAACAGCTTGACGTTATGTGTGAAGAATTCAACCCAACACACTTGTTTCACTCTCTCCTTACATCTCTCTCTCTGCCTTTCTCTCCATCTTGATCTGTTCTTTCTCTGTCTTGAACTGCTTCCCCCTGTATCACTCCCATTCTGCCTTTCTTTGTCCCTTCTTTTATTTTCCTTCTCTATTTGTCTTTCCCTGTCTGTCTTCTAAGCCCCTCCATGTTCAACAAGGGTTACCTCATCCCAAGGTTATGGGTTAGCAGGTGGGGGTACACCATTTAAGCTACAATTCTCTCTTTTGAGATGACAAACACATACCCTCACCCTAAAGTTCTGTGTGGACGGGTTGTGCTGTATTCATTCCCCGTGATTGTCCCCACTGGTGGAGGGATGACATGGTGTGTGTGTGTGCGCGCATCTTTCTACAGGGGAGACGTGAGAGAATGTGTTCTGGCCCTCTCTCGGCTCCCCTCTGTCTGGCTCTCCAGAKTAACATGGTGAATTATAACACGACAGAGAGCATTGCCTCATCTCGCATGCAAGAGCTGCCTCATCATCACACTCAGATTAGTCTGTAGTCATCTGGGTGTGAAATGGAAAGGGAACAATGTTTTGAGGTCAGAGTCAGGGAGAACCTACTCACTCTCTCATCATCCTTTCTCGTTTCACCTTCAATTTACTTTTTGGAAACATGAAAAGGTCCAAGTGTGGCACTGCGTGTTCATCTGTTATGTAAAAGCAAGGATTTAAGAAAATATTTACTAAAACATTTTCTCTCTCTCATTTTTCTCTTTCCCTCCTCTACTCCCTCTCTTTCTCTCTCCAGCCATCCAGAGTGTCATGTCCAGTGGTGATGCATTGACAGCAGGGAAGACAGGCGGTGTGGGATCAGCATTCTTTCATCTCCATGATAACGGCACCCTGGACTACCAGGTATGGATCTGAACTGAACTGAATTGACTTGAACTTTAAAGAACTGAATCAAATGGAATTGTACTGTCACTATTTACATAACTGAACCAAACAAACCACACTGAACTGAACCACCAAACCAACCCATATCCTGCTCCGTCCACAGGTCCAGCTAGTGGGGGTATCTAGTGAGGTGATGGGTTTGACCATCGAGTTAAAGCCTCGGCGGCGCAGTAAGCGCTCCGTGCTGTACGACCTAACTCCAGAGTTCGACAGACCCAGCGGGCGGGCAGCTGGAAGCTGGAGCCGTGTAGAGGCGCGTCACATCCACATGCTGCTGCAGAATGAACTGTTCATCAACGTGGCTACCGCACACAGCCAGGAGGGYGAGCTACGCGGACAGATCAAAGCCCTGCTCTACAGCGGCCTGGAGGCACCCAGACACGGTGAGACACTGACCTCAGACCAGAGCACTAGGGCTGAATCCTAAAGCACCCCCTTCCCCTCGCCCCTCCAGTTGTGGATTCATACGCGCCTCCACCATATGCACAAAGCTGACGGAGTCAAAATTATGGAAGGTGTAGGTACTAATTAGCCCTCCGAAAGCCAGCTACYCTGACACCGCATTATTTTTGAGTTTGCGGAATTTCACACAACTGAATGGATAGGCTCGCATAAATATTAGCCACCTGTCTTAGATTGGGAGGTATTTCATACGTTACATGTGTCAAGCCTCGAAATCAATGTTTAACAGTTACTGAGGTTTATATCTTGTAAAACGAAAGGAAAATTTTTATCATTTGAATTTCATGCCGTTTTATTATTTAAATGTGTAACATGAATCGCATGATTCAAGTCATGTGTGTCCCAAAGTTGATGGTTTTATTGATCCCCTCACCAATCTGAAAGTCACCCTCTGAGTTTCCTCAGTAACACGTGACAACGGAGGGCCCTCTGAGAGKGATGGTAAGGGTGAGGGACTGGTTTGGGTTTCACTGTAGCATAACTCAAATACGCTTAGGTTGAGTAAATGCAAAGGTCAGGGGTGGCGAACTCCAGTCCTCTAGAGTAGAGTCACAGTGTCCACAGAATCTCTTCATAAAGTATCTGAAAGACAACTCCAGTCCTCTAGAGTAGAGTCACAGTGTCCACAGAATCTCTTCAATAAAGTATCTGAAAGACAACTCCAGTCCTCTAGAGTAGAGTCACAGTGTCCAAGAATTCTTCATAAAGTACTAAAGACAACTCCAGTCCTCTAGAGTAGAGTCACAGTGTCCACAGATCTCTTCATAAAGTATCTGAAAGACAACTCCAGTCCTCTAGAGTAGAGTCACAGTGTCCACAGAATCTCTTCATAAAGTATCTGAAAGACAACTCCAGTCCTCTAGAGTAGAGTCACAGTGTCCACAAATCTCTTCATAAAGTATCTGAAAGACAACTCCAGTCCTCTAGAGTAGAGTCACAGTGTCCACAGAATCTCTTCATAAAGTATCTGAAAAGACAACTCCAGTCCTTAGAGTAGAGTCACAGTGTCCACAGAATCTCTTCATAAAGTATCTGAAAGACAACTCCAGTCCTCTAGAGTAGAGTCACAGTGTCCACAGAATCTCTTCATAAAGTATCTGAAAGACAACTCCAGTCCTCTAGAGTAGAGTCACAGTGTCCACAGAATCTCTTCATAAAGTATCTGAAAGACAACTCCAGTCCTCTAGAGTAGAGTCACAGTGTCCACAGAATCTCTTCATAAAGTATCTGAAAGACAACTCCAGTCCTCTAGAGTAGAGTCACGTGTCCACAGAATCTCTTCATAAAGTATCTGAAAGACAACTCCAGTCTCTAGAGTAGAGTCACAGTGTCCACAGAATCTCTTCATAAAGTATCTGAAAGACAACTCCAGTCCTCTAGAGTAGAGTCACAGTGTCCACAGAAATCTCTTCATAAAGTATCTGAAAGACAACTCCAGTCCTCTAGAGTAGAGTCACAGTGTCCACAGAATCTCTTCATAAAGTACTGAAAGACAACTCCAGTCTCTAGAGTAGAGTCACAGTGTCCACAGAATCTCTTCATAAAGTATCTGAAGACAACTCCAGTCCTCTAGAGTAGAGTCACAGTGTCCACAGAATCTCTTCATAAAGTATCTGAAAGACAACTCCAGTCCTCTAGAGTAGAGTCACAGTGTCCACAGAATCTCTTCATAAAGTATCTGAAAGACAACTCCAGTCCTCTAGAGTAGAGTCACAGTGTCCACAGAATCTCTTCATAAAGTATCTGAAAGACAACTCCAGTCTCTAGAGTAGAGTCACAGTGTCCACAGAATCTCTTCATAAAGTATCTGAAAGACAACTCCAGTCCTCTAGAGTAGAGTCACAGTGTCCACAGAATCTCTTCATAAAGTATCTGAAAGACAACTCCCAGTTCTAGAGTAGAGTCACAGTGTCCACAGAATCTCTTCATAAAGTATCTGAAAGACAACTCCAGTCCTCTAGAGTAGAGTCACAGTGTCCACAGAATCTCTTCATAAAGTATCTGAAAGACAACTCCAGTCCTCTAGAGTAGAGTCACAGTGTCCACAGAATCTCTTCATAAAGTATCTGAAAGACAACTCCAGTCCTCTAGAGTAGAGTCACAGTGTCCACAGAATCTTTCATAAAGTATCTGAAAGACAACTCCAGTCCTCTAGAGTAGAGTCACAGTGTCCACAGAATCTCTTCATAAAGTATCTGAAAGACAACTCCAGTCCTCTAGAGTAGAGTCACAGTGTCCACAGAATCTCTTCATAAAGTATCTGAAAGACAACTCCAGTCCTCTAGAGTAGAGTCACAGTGTCCACAGAATCTCTTCATAAAGTATCTGAAAGACAACTCCAGTCCTCTAGAGTAGAGTCACAGTGTCCACAGAATCTCTTCATAAAGTATCTGAAAGACAACTCCAGTCCTCTAGAGTAGAGTCACAGTGTCCACAGAATCTCTTCATAAAGTATCTGAAAGACAACTCCAGTCCTCTAGAGTAGTCACAGTGTCCACAGAATCTCTTCAATAAGTATCTGAAAGACAACTCCAGTCCTCTAGAGTAGAGTCACAGTGTCACAGAATCTCTTCATAAAGTATCTGAAAGACAACTCCAGTCCTCTAGAGTAGAGTCACAGTCGTCACAGAATCTCTTCATAAAGTATCTGAAAGACAACTCCAGTCCTCTAGAGTAGAGTCACAGTGTCCACAGAATCTCTTTCATAAAGTATCTGAAAGACAACTCCAGTCCTCTAGAGTAGAGTCACAGTGTCCACAGAATCTCTTCATAAAGTATCTGAAAGACAACTCCAGTCCTCTAGAGAGTCACAGTGTCCACAGAATCTCTTCATAAAGTTATCTGAAAGACAACTCCAGTCCTCTAGAGTAGAGTCACAGTGTCCACAGAATCTCTTCATAAGTATCTGAAAGACAACTCCAGTCCTCTAGAGTAGAGTCACAGTGTCCACAGAATCTCTTCATAAAGTATCTGAAAGACAACTCCAGTCCTTGAGTAGAGTCACAGTGTCCACAGAATCTCTTCATAAAGTATCTGAAAGACAACTCCAGTCCTCTAGAGTAGAGTCACAGTGTCCACAGAATCTCTTCATAAAGTATCTGAAAGACTCCAGTCCTCTAGAGTAGTCACAGTGTCCACAGAATCTCTTCATAAAGTATCTGAAAGACAACTCCAGTCCTCTAGAGTAGAGTCACAGTTTCCACAGAATCTCTTCATAAGTATCTGAAAGACAATCCAGTCCTCTAGAGTAGTCACAGTGTCCACAGAATCTCTTCATAAAGTTATCTGAAAGACAACTCCAGTCCTCTAGAGTAGAAGTCACAGTGTCCACAGAATCTCTTCATAAAGTATCTGAAAGACAACTCCAGTCCTCTACAGTAGAGTCACAGTGTCCACAGAATCTCTTCATAAAGTATCTGAAAGACAACTCAGTCCTCTAGAGTAGTCACAGTGTCCACAGAATCTCTTCATAAAGTATCTGAAAGACAACTCCAGTCCTCTAGAGTAGAGTCACAGTGTCCACAGAATCTCTTCATAAAGTATCTGAAAGACAACTCCAGTCCTCTAGAGTAGAGTCACAGTGTCCACAGAATCTCTTCATAAAGTATCTGAAAGACAACTCCAGTCCTCTAGAGTAGAGTCACAGTGTCCACAGAATCTCTTCATAAAGTATCTGAAAGACAACTCCATCCTCTAGAGTAGAGTCACAGTGTCCACAGAATCTCTTCATAAAGTATCTGAAAGACAACTCCAGTCCTCTAGAGTAGAGTCACAGTGTCCACAGAATCTTCTTCATAAAGTATCTGAAGAACAACTCCAGTCCTCTAGAGTAGAGTCACAGTGTCCCACAGAATCTTCTTCATAAAGTATCTGAAGACAACTCCAGTCCATGTTTGAGTGAAAAACATTGATCCCAATTTGACATTATTCTCTTTAACTCTAGTCTTTTGCTTTTCATATTTAACCCTCTACCCTCTCTTCGCCAGAGATCCCTGTCCCTCTGGCAGGCCAGTTTGTGGCTCCTCCAGTCCTGACAGTGCTGGGGGCCATGCCTGGGTGTCTGTGGACGAGCGCTGTCACCTCCATTATGAGATCGTGGTGGCAGGCTCAGCAAAGCTGATGACCTCACAGTCAACGCCCACCTCCACGGATTGGCTGAAATCGGAGAACTAGACGAACACAGCACCAATCACAGAGACTACTGACAGGGTTCTACGGTTCTCAGGTAGGCAGAGGAACAACATGAATATCACAAACAAACACACATAACAACTTTGTCATGACAGTATGATATAGAGAATGTCTATATGTTCCATTCTCTCTCTCAATTCAATTCAATTCAATTCAATTCAATTGACTTTATTGACATGGCAAGTTATTATTACTTACATTGTCAAAGTATACATATCGAAAATTTCAATAAAATATATATGTATATATATACACAAAATATATATATATTATATTAATAATAAATGGTGGACTAACAGCAATAATATAGTAGTAGTGGACATGGGATTACCATTAATAACAGCTACAACAACTCTCTCTCTCTCTCTCTCTCTGTATATCTGTCTCGCTCTCTGTTGTCTTTCTGTCTCTCTTCTCTCTCTCTCTCTCTCTCTGTGTCTCTCTCTCAGGCCCAGGGTGTGTTGAAGGACATCAGTGTAGAGTTGTTGCGTCACCTGGACAGAGGGAAGCCTTCATCCAGGTCAGCACCAAGGTCAACACCAGAGGAGAGATTACGCGGCGGGTGAGTAGGACCACAACCATAACTCAACCACTCTAAACCATACCTCACTCTTAATGTCAACCCACACCCTTCAGTTTGATCATGCATTATTGGAAAAATTGAGGATATTCTCGAGATGGAACGATGACAGGTGGAAGAGAGGAGGCAGGGAGGGTGTGTGTGTGTGTGTGTGTGTGTGTGTGTGTGTGTGTGTGTGTGTGTGTGTGTGTGTGTGTGTGTGTGTGTGAGTGTTGATTGCTCACTTAGCCAGTGTGAGGCCACACAGACACGCGCTCTCACTAGCAGGTGGTCTTGTGTTTTCAGAGACGTTTTGGTGAAAAATTAAAGTTTGTGAGGACACACACACCCTCACACACCCTCAAACAAACACATCGTTACACGCTAACATATTTGCAGGTGGCCTGGTTGATGATTTTGTCTTAGCTGCCAGTGATTAGAATGAGAGAAAGAAATTTGTAAGAACACACAAACCCACTAAGGTCCGGCAGTTTGAATAGCAAACAGGTCTGACACAAACAGCAATCTGCCGTGGAGCCYTAGAGCCATGGGCAGAAAGTCCGCTGAACGTTCCATTTAGGACTAATTAACAAGTACAAGTACACTTTACAACAAGCCACAWGGCAGATGTGTCCAACCAATCATTAGCATCCTAACCTCTGTCTTCCCCCTTTCTCCCACCTTCCTTCCTCCTCATTGCTCTCTTTCTCTCTGTCCCTCCTCTTATTCTCCCTTTCTCATGCTCACCCTTTTCTGCCCCTCTCTCTCTCGCGCTCAACTCAATTTCAATTTAAGGGGCTTTAGTGGCATGGGAAACATATGTTTGCATTGCCAAAGCAAGTGAAATAGATAATAAACAAAAGTGGAATAAACAATAAATTACAGCAAACATTACACTCACAAAAGTTCCAAAAGAATAAAGACTTTTCAAATGTCATATTATGTGCAAATAGTTTAAGTACAAAAGGGAAAATAAATCAACYTAAATATGGGTTGTATTTACAATGGTGTTTGTTTTTCACTGGTTGCCCTTTTCTTGTGGCAACAGGTCACACATCTTGCTGCTGTGATGGCAGACTGTGGTATTTCACCCAATAGATATGGGAGTTTATCAAAATTGGGTTTGTTTTCTAATTCTTTGTGGATCTGTGTAATCTGAGGGAAATATGTGTCTRTAATATGGTCATACATTTGGCAGGAGGTTATGAAGTGCAGCTCAGTTTCCACCTCATTTTGTGGGCAGTGTGCACATAGCCTGTCTTCTCTTGGGAGCCAGGTTTGCCTACGGCATCCTTTCTCAATAGCAAGGCTATGCTCACAGTCTGTACATAGTCAAAGCTTTCGTTAAGTTTGGGTC
>NC_036862.1:31978994-31980362 GCF_002910315.2 Salvelinus sp. IW2-2015
TGGGTCAGTCAACAGTTGGTCAGGTATTCTGCCATGTGTACTCTCTGTTTGGGCCAAAATAGCATTCTAGTTTGCGTCAGTTTTTTTGTTTATTTATTTAGTTGGTTTCTCATGATTTGGTTGGTTGGGTCTGATTGTCGTTGCTGTCCTGGGGCTCTGTAGGGGTCTGTTGTGTGTGCTTGTTGAACAGAGCCACAGACCAGCTTGCTTATGAGACTCTTCTCCAGGCTCATCTCTCTTGTAGGTGATGGATTTGTTATGGAAGGTTTTCGGAATCGCTTCCTTTTAGGTGGTTGTAGAATTGAACGGCGTATTGTTTCTGATTTGATCAGTAGTGGCTCATCGGCCTAATTTTCTGCTCTGCGATAGCGATTATTTTGTTTTTTTTTTACGTTGTACACTGGGGATATTTTTTGCCGAATTCTGCATGCAGAGGTCTCAATTTGGTGTTGTGTCCCATTTTTGTGAATTCTTGGTTGGTGGCGGACCCAGACCTCACAACCATAAAGGGCAATGTCTAAACTGATTACAAGTATTGTTTAAGCCAGACCCTATTCGCACCGTCTGTCTTCCTGTTTCACCTGCAGCTGTCAGGTAGGACTGTTCCAACTACAACCACTGTTTCACCTGCAGCTGTCAGGTAGGACTGTTCCAACTACAACCACGAGGCGGCGCTAAAGTTACACATTAAATTAGTGCTCGTTTCCCAGACACAAATTATATCTAGTCCTCGACTAAGAAGCCCTTTCGATGGAGAATCTAGAAGTCTTGAGAATCTAGAAGTAAAATTTCTACTTCTATATTGAATGACTTTGTGTCTAACCACCCTCTCTCTTCTTTTGCCCATTTTTCTCCTCCCTCATCCCTCCATCTCTCTGTCCTCCCTGTAGAAGCGCACAGTGATCTGTGACCCGGTCATCTGTCCAGTCCTCACCTGCTCTCGCACCATCCAGCCTGACGACAAGTGCTGCCCCATGTGTGTTGGTGAGTGTGTGTGTGTGTGTGTGTGTGTTTGTGTTACTATGTTTGAATAGGATTATGTGCTTGACTGTGTTTTTCTTATTCTTGAAAGGACTTACTTTGACAGGGCACCCCATTACGGTCGCAAAGTTGTGAAATAATACTTTCCTGTGTCTGTTTCCCGTCTGTCCTTTAGAGAGGAAAAACCCCAAGGACATGAAGACTCCAGAGAGGCTAGACGAGCATCCAGAAGGTTCTGATCCATCTCTCTGTCTGAKTGTCACTCCTCCTCTTTCTCGCTTTCTCCATGTCTGGTCCTCTGTCTCTCCCTCCCAGGAGGCACTCATTCTGTCTCTCTCCACCACCCTCCCTCCTCTCCATGTCAGGTCCTCTGTCTCTCCCTCCCAG
>NC_036862.1:31984059-31985311 GCF_002910315.2 Salvelinus sp. IW2-2015
CTGTCTCTCTCCACCACCCTCCCTCCTCTCCATGTCAGGTCCTCTGTCTCTCCCTCCAGGAGCACTCATTCTGTCTCTCCACCACCCTCCCTCCTCTCCATGTCAGGTCCTCTGTCTCTCCCTCCCAGAGAGGCACTCATTCTGTCTCTTCCACACCCTCCCTCCTCTCCATGTCTAGGTCCCTGTCTCTCCCTCCCAGGAGGCACTCATTCTGTCTCTCTCTGTCACCCTCCCTCTTGTCCATCTGTCTGGTTCCCTCTGTGTCTTTGTGCCAACAGATATGTTTTACCTGTGAGATTGATATGCATTTCCAATGCTAAGAGTGTCCTCTCTCTCTCTCTCTCTCTCTCTCTCTCTCTCTCTCTCTCTCTCTCTCTCTCAGGTTGTTACTTTGAGGGGGACCAGAAGATGCATGCTCCTGGGTCTACATGGCATCCATTCGTCCCTCCATTTGGCTACATCAAGTGTGCCCTCTGCACCTGCAAGGTAGGCCTCTAGGTTATTCCTTCACAGCTAGCATGATGTTAGTTGATAAGTGATGCTAACATCATTAGAAACATGACTATTAATCTTTCTTCAGCTTCCTAGAATATCATGTAAATTCTGCTAATTTCCCATTGTGTCCTTCCTCCTCCACTCCTGTAGGGAGCGACAGGCGAGGTGCACTGTGAGAAGGTGACGTGTCCAGCCCTGACCTGCAGTCGTCCGGTACGCCGTAGCTCCTCAGACTGCTGTAAGGAATGTCCGGAGGAAGACAACCCCCCCCTGGAGCACGCTGACATGATGCAGGCAGATGGGACAAGTCACTGCAAGTTTGGGAAGAACTTCTACCAGAACAGTGACAACTGGCACCCCCGTGTGCCCCTGATGGGAGAGATGAAGTGCATCACCTGCTGGTGTGACGTGAGTATTACAGGGAGTCAGGGACCAGTCAGGAACAAGTGCCAAAGTCCCCCCCCCCCCCCCAAGGGACAGAAGTTCGTACAGTAAACACGCACTGTAGAGTGGGGTTTTGGACCGTTGCCACAGACAATCAACAATAAGACAAAAAATATTCAGACTGTTGGTCTAAACCCCAAAGAGCAAGAGAGAGAAAAGCACTGGAGAACTCCTATGTTTCAATAAAACTTTAGAAAACCAGGCTCAAAGTTTCTTCTGAGTTTTTCCATGCACTGTGGATACATGTTTTTGCGGATGAGTAGTGATGTTTCAGACTTGGTTGAGCTTCATTACGTGTAGAAGCGGATGGACG
>NC_036862.1:31989557-31990531 GCF_002910315.2 Salvelinus sp. IW2-2015
TTTCAAACAGTGATGATTCATGTAGTAATCATTGATTAGTTCATATTGGATTGTCTCTTTTGTTTAGATTCCAAAGAGGAAGAGGAGGAGCTGATGAAAGTTCCGGAAAAGAAGAACAGCTGGAGACACTGAGCTGAGACCGCCTCTCCACCCGCATCCCCCCTTCTACCTTCTCCTCACCCCCACCATGACCCCCCTCCCCTCGCTCTCTACCTACCCCCTCATGGGGAGACCTAGACCTGCACACTGGGTCAGCTAACACCCCCTAAAGCCAAGATCCCTATGATCCTCCTGCCCCGACCCACAACCCCCCTGTCCACTCCCACCCCTTAGTCAACCTCTGGATTGTAACGAAGGAAGGAAAGACAAGCAGAGAAAAAGAAGAAGAGGAGCACCAAGGTGTCATGGAAGAGACTAACTGAAAGAATGGAAAGAAAGGACCAAAAAGAGATATGAAATGGACCAACATAACTGCTGCAGCTGTGTCTTTTGACTGGTATCTCCTTTGAAATTTGACTTTTTTTGTTGTTTTTGTTTCTTCGTTTTTTTGCTTCCTCTTAATGAATATTACCCTTTCAAAAATCACACACAATTACCCTTCATATTCGAATACCGGTACACAAGGTGACACTGTTTGTTGTTTAGTTGTTAAAATGGATGTATTGGTAGTCTTGATTAGGACTTCTTTCTGTGTGCATACTCACTTTTGTGTGTGTGTGTGTGTGTGTGTGTGTGTGTGTGTGTGTGTGTGTGTGTGTGTGTGTGTGTGTGTGTAAACAGTGCCACAAGCATATGAGGCAGTGAACTTACTGGGTGGCTAGATGGAAACACACACACACACACACAAAACAGACTGAGCATCACTGACTATCTCATAAATCAGCACCACACAGATGTTCTCTTATCCCATCCAGTCAGCACCACACAGATGTTCTCTTATCCCATCCAGTCAGCACCACACAGATGTTCTCTTA
>NC_036862.1:31991066-32005165 GCF_002910315.2 Salvelinus sp. IW2-2015
ATGTTCTCTTATCCCATCCAGTCAGCACCACACAGATGTTCTCTTATCCCATCCAGTCAGCACCAATAGAACACTTCCGTTGGAAAAGCATAACAAGAATCTATTCTAATTGCTTACTGAAGAGATTAGAATATACAGTAACAGTAATGAACATCTGTTTTAGATTTATTTGCAGCTCTGACCTGTATTGCACCGCTTCATGTGCTCGTCCATGATGTTATCTGTTTCTCATTTTATAATACTTTGTATTAGTGTTGTTATTTTTATGAATCTTGCTTGTATTTATTGAACGTGTGAAGGAAAAAATAAAAGTTGTTCGTAATAAATTGTCTTTTGACAATTTAGTTGAAATCCATAACTTTTTCCGCTATCCTCCTCTCTTCTATCTTTATCTTAATCTCTCTCTCTTTCATTTCTTCTCTTCACTCTTCCATTTCCTGTATCAACTGGTTCCACTTTCTTTTCCCTAACTTTCTTTGTCTCCTCTCTGTCTCTCCACTTTTCAATGCATCCTCTCTCTCTCTCTCTCTCTCTCTCTCTCTCTCTCTCTCTACCCTTCATCAGATGGCACGTTCTCTTTCTTTTCCTCTCCTTCATTCCATAGACACACACCACATGTGTTCTATAGCACACAATGCACTCTCTCTCACACATACAGGCAGACACACACACACACACACACACACGCACACACACAATCACAATGACTCAGCCAAAGGACAGACAGACTGGAACATAAACACACATGCACAGATGTACACAGGTACACACTGCCCCTGAAGAATGAACACACACACATGCACATAGGTTAGCATTTTTCCATCATGAGTCTTGTTCTGGAGGCAGCTCTGCATTGTTGTCCCTAGCTGGCACAGCCACAAAGTCTTAAAATCTGTTTTTAAACGTAACCTTAACCTTAACCACACTGCAAATCCATCTGCCACACCCTAACCTTAAATTAAGACCAAAAACTCATTTTTGTTTTCAGTACTTTTTACAATATAGCCAATTTTTACTTTGCAGCTGGCCTATTTAAGGGGAAATTGCTCAGTTCTGCCTCCAGGACAAGACTCGTGACAACAAACGTCAACCTGCCACATGCACACGGATTCAGCCAAAGGACACAGACTGAACATCTACTGCTCCCCCTATGGGCAGGTAAKTAGTACTGACATAAATCACTTCCTATGGTAGAGCCAGCTGGTTGTGAGCATGCCCAGTTGCACCTGCTGACCTTTCCTTAGCAGAGAGAGAGGCCATGTTGTAAAGCCGCCAGCCGTCTAACCAGCCAGCAGCCACACAGCTGGAGGCTAGGGTCAAAGGTCAACAATGCTGAGCTATGGCTCTGTTCCGACAGCTTGGATCAGAGGCATGTCTACTGACTGGCTGGGGGAAGGAGGGACGGAAGTATGTGGGTCTGCATCTGCATGCCATGGTGTGGGTGCATTTTCATGGCACATTCCTGTCTCTGTGGGTAAGTGTTCACTCCTTCTCTCTTACCCCCCTCTCTCCTTTTTCTCCCTCCATCTCTCCTCTTGTCTCTCCCTCTCTCTCTTGCTACGTGGCTTTGTGGGCCACAGGGCCTTTGAAAAGCCTCTTAAATCTCTGGGCCTGAGCTGAGCCACGGGCAGGCAGCACAGGGCTCAGCTCCACAATAACCCCCTATAGCAGACAGCACACCCAGGGCACAGCCCCACCCAGACTGGGCTAGGAGAAAGTTACAGGGGAACTCTGTCTGAAAAGACGAGATGCAGTGCTTTAGAAGTCTATACCTCTTCATTGTAGGGTGAAGGTCGAAGGTTACAGTGCCCTTTGAGGCAGCAAATGATAAAGGACAGGAGTTGAATGAGGAGAGAAGAAAACAGTAGTTGAAGAGAGTGTGGGGTTATGAAAAGAGGAGCAAATGTGAGATAAAAGAAGATAGGAGCAGAGAGCAGATAGTGAGTGTTTCGAGCGAGAGATAGGAGAGGAGAGAACAGGAGGAGGAAGAGAGACCTGCTATTGTCCTAGTGTGACCCAGGGCTGTTTAACTTTCTCCAGGAGTAGTTACACAAAGGGGGAGACGGGTAAACAAGGCTCCTGCATCATCAAACCCAGAGAGAAAGAGAGAGAGAGGGGAGGTTGAGTTAAAGAATCAAAGAGGAAGAGGGGTAGAGACACAGACAGTAATGGTTTTCCACTGGACTAACACTGTACCCCCTCTCCTATAACGACAACAGCAGGATAGCGATATAAACTGCTCAAATGACCAGGAATTAGCGACTCTGCAAACAAACATGCTACTAACACTCACTGTTCACACATGCATGCACGCACACACACACTACGTTAATCCATTCAGTCCTTTCTGTTGTTCCCCTACAGAGGTCTACTGTGACCTCTAGTGGTCGCTGGCGACAACTGCAGTGAATTCTTGAACGAGTTAGATTAATAAGGACTGTGGAAACTTGACATCCAGGCATCAGTTTGTCTATGGGTGCCACATTTCCTGGGACATGAGAAAGCCAAGGGCCATTCCTGCAGAGTAACGAGGAAAAGGAGACCATTTCCCGAGCAGTCACTCAGATTATGTATTTATTATAGTTTTAATATTGTTTAAAAATTATTGTTTTATTATTGTTATAATATTATTGTTTTAATATTATTGTTTTATTGCCATCTGCTGGACTGAGTGAGTATTACAGGAGACTGGAGAGAAAACAAGAGAGCAGACTGGCTGATATTTGATTAAACATGACCAGGGTATGACATACATAAAATGTCTGATCTGTCATTGTTGAATAGATCCTCTGTATGCTGGGGCTCACATAGTGATTCGCTTGCCTTGGACATGACACTTCAAGCAGGGCTGGGGCAAGGAGTGGGGTTTAAGGGCTGTATAGAGGGAGGGAAGGAGAGAAGAGAAGAGGATGGGGAGAGGAGAGGAGAAGATTTAGAGGACTGGATAGAGAGACAGGAGAGGAAGGAGGGAGGGAGATGAGAGCGTTTAGAGGGCTGTATAGATGAAGCGGAGAGGAAGAAAGGAATTAAGGGAGAGGAGAGGAGAGCAGAAGAGACTTTAAGTGGGACTTTGTGTCTCCAGTGCTCTTTACAAGTAGCGTAATAACTCTAAACTAAGGAATATTTCTAACAGAGTAACCAACCAATAGAAATCCCAAGAGCACTTCAAGTCCACAGCTTCCATGTGTATTGGATTCTTCTGCATTCCATTACCGTGATAAATCTTCCATTCCCAAACTTGTCCCAGTAGCGTAGTTCCACTGTAGGATGAATCCCAGGTGGTATCCAGGCTTTGAGCCTGTCCGGTCACGCACTAGTTGAAAGACAGCGTGAGAGGGCAACAATAGGTTTGGAGAATCAAATTACATTATTGAATTTGACGTCCCCACGCGCTCCCATCTCCACACTGCGTTGGCTAACGAAATACAGGGCCACGGAGTGTAATTGAACAATGCAGTAGGGCAAAACGACGTCCCAAAACAATTAACGTCGAGATTAATGTGCCAGGTAAGTTTTAAACCCAAATGATTTTTTAATCTGCTTTATTGTCGACAATGGGGTTCTGTATGTCCCTGTCAGGTGACCTATGGCCATAATTAATGGGCCTATATTTTGTTTCGTTCATTAATTAACTATCAGTCTATGAGGGGAAAACCTGGAGGATTCCTTCCCGGTCCGAAATCAGTAATGGCTCCGGAGCTGAGACACAAATTACAGCCATAGCCACTTTACGTCCAGAATCCATCTTCAGACCCGGCGTTTTCCAAACAGAGATGGGTGTGGCCGCGTCGGCACGTTACTGCTTACTGTGCTGTGTAGACTACTAGGCTACTGTGTSGGACTGGGCTGGSCTGGACAAGACGATAGCCTAGACATAAGGCTGAAGACATGAATGATGAACCGAACCTACCGCTTTCCCGTCAGACGCCATGGGCTCGCGCATTACCACAGCTCCCCAAGGCTCGAGAAACAGACGAGCCCAGTCAACCCAGCATAGACGCAGCATAAATAAACATGCATCTCACGCAGTACTTTTCACTCTCAAAGCCTCTGTGTTTTAATTGCCGTTTGTCGGGCAGAGCTCATCTAAAAAAATAACCCAAGTTACGCTCGTGTGCGTCAGGGTAGCACAGAGAGAACGAATCAACGACACATTCAAAGCAAAGGGGAGGGGGTATTCATGATTTTACTCATATTTTAATTAAACAATGTGGTGTCATTTTGAATTAGGCTATCGGCATGAATTTATTATATGCTTCTCCTTACGAAACTGATACGCGAAGCCTATCAATCCCTATCCTACTCTGATCAACACCACATGTGGAGGCGCGAGTGGAGCAGAAAGAGCTGGGCAGTAACAGTTGCTGCGGCAGCACCCGCATTGCAACACAGAATKGATGTTCCGCTGTACCAGGATGGGCAAGACTAGCTGTTGCATGCATGGGTTTCGTTTCTATCCCCCCTCCAAAATAACGAGACAGATCCCGTTGACGTCACGTCCTCTGTTACCTATAGCTATCTGTATGTGTATTCCCTCGCAACTTGATAGGTTGAACAGGGAATGCGGCTTYAGAAATTCCGGTTGGAAGTTGGGCTGAACAGCACGGGTTCTCATCATCAGCTAAGCGACAAGCKTGGGAGCCGGCGTGGCAGTTTCGAAGGAGGCTGTGAAGCAACAGGAATATGGATTYGAATTCCTGGACATCGGTTGTAGCCTGTAGCCCACTATAGCAGCAAACCGACCATCTCCAGTGCCAGATAGTGATGAAAAAACTCATCTTAACTTTCCTTAAGAAGACCACCTTCTCTTGTGGTCGAATTTTGCAATCTTGCCTCCACTCTTTGCCCACCCTTCCAACCCAATGCTCAGGGGAGATATGGAGTATCACAGGTGACTGGAGCCCAACAGGGACATTTTAGGATTGTGAACTGGAMATATCGCATTGAGGAAAGGATGGTGAGTATGGGGAAATGTTCATCCTGCTCTCATCTCCCATTAACCAGCTATTGCCCCCATTCCCTCGCCTCACCCTCACCCTGTCTCTCAGACCCACGGTTCCATTCAGACAGAAGTCCCGCGGTGCCGACATGGTCACATTCAACCGTGAAGATCACCCTCATCATCACAAGTGATGCCCGCTCACCCCGAGGCGACAGACTGACACACACACACACACACACACACATTCACACACAAACACAGTGCAGCAAACAGATGACAGATGAAAATGATGTTTGCTGGTGTATTCTCTACTCTCATGCCTACCATTAAACCTGTTGACTGATGAAAGTTGTTACTTTATCCTAACAGCTCATAATATTCAGTGCTGGTTCAGCTATTCTGGTTGGCCGATAAATGTTTACTTTTTGTGGTTGCTTGCAATACAACTTTATAAAGTGATGGAGGTGACACTGACGCATCAAGTGAGAGTGAGTGACGAACCAGATGACTTTCATTTCAGATATTGGTCTTCGATATTGCAATCTTCTTTCCCTCTTGTGGTTTAAGAGTGAGCAGGCTAATAAGTAAGTGTGATAAAATGGATTAAGTGTGAATTAAAAAATATAAAAAATAAATAAGGAATGGAGGACAATAAATGGAGAAGATGCTGTAGGGAAGTGGTTCCCAGACTTTTTATAGTCCCGTACCCCTTCAAACATTCAACCTCCAGCTGCGTACCCTCTCTAGCACCAGGGTCAGCACACTCTCAAATGTTGTCATTTGCCATCATTGTAAGCCTGCCACACAAACACTATACGATWCATTTATTAAACATAAGAATGAGTGTGAGTTTTTGTCACAACCCGGCTCGTGGGAAGTGACAAAGAGCTCTTATAGGATCAGGGCACAAATAATAATATGATAATAATCAATCATTTTGCTCTTTATTTGACAATCTTACAGATAAAACCTTATTTGTTCATCGAAAATTGTGAATAACTCACCACAGGTTAATGAGAAGGGTGTGCTTGAAAGGATGCACATAACTKTGCAATGTTGGGTTGTATTGGAGAGAGTCTCAGTCTTAAATRATTTTCCACACACAGTCTGTGCCTGTATTTAGTTTTCATGCCAGTGAGGGCCAAGAATCCACTCTCATATAGGTACGTGGTTGCAAAGGGTATCAGTGTCTTATTAGCGCGATTTGCCAAGGCAGGATACTCTGAGCGCAGCCCAATCCAGAAWTCTGGCAGTGGCTTCTGATTAAATTAAATTTTCACAGAACCGCTTGTTGCAATTTCGATGAGGCTCTCTTGTTCAGATATCAGTAAGTGGACTGGAGGCAGGGCATGAAAGGGATAACGAATACAGTTGTTTGTGTCATCCGTTTCGGGAAAGTACCTGCGTAATTGCGCACCCAACTCACTCAGGTGCTTCGCTATATCACATTTGACATTGTCCGTAAGCTTAAGTTCATTTGCACACAAAAAAATCATACAATGATGGAAAGACCTGTGTGTTGTCCTTGTTAATGCAGAGAGAGAAGAGCTCCAACTTCTTAATCATAGCCTCAATTTTGTCACGCACATTGAATATAGTTGCGGAAAGTCCCTGTAATCCTAGATTCAGATCATTCAGGCGAGAAAAAACATCACCCAGATAGGCCAGTCGTGTGAGAAACTCGTKATCATGCAAGCGGTCAGACAAGTGAAAATTATGGTCAGTAAAGAAAACTTTAAGCTCGTCTCTCAATAAAAAGAAAAAACGTGTCAATACTTTGCCCCTTGATAACCAGCGCACTTCTGTATGTTGTAAAAGCGTTACATGGTCGCTGCCCATATCATTGCATTGTGCAGAAAATACACAAAAGTTCAGGGGCCTTGCTTTAACAATGTTAACTATTTTCACTGTAGTGTCCAAAACGTCTTTCAAGCTGTCAGGCATTCCCTTGGCAGCAAGAGCTTCTCGGTGGATGATGCAGTGTACCCAAGTGGCTTCGGGAGCAACTGCTTGCACGCGCGTTACCACTCCACTATGTCTCCCTGTCATGGCTTTTGCGCCATCAGTACAGATACCAACACATCCTGACCACCAAAGTCCATTTGATGTCACAAAGCTGTCCAGTACTTWAAAAATATCCTCTTTTGTTGTCCTGGTTTGCAGTGGTTTGCAGAAGACGATGTCTTCCTTAATTGACCCCCCATAAACGTAACGGACATATACCAGGAGCTGTGCCAGGCCCGCCACGTCTGTTGACTCATCCAGCTATAACGCATAGAATTCACTGGCTTGTATGCGAAGTAGTAATTGTTTCAAAACACCTCCTGCCATGTCACTGATGCGTCATGAAACAGTGTTGTTTGATGAAGGCGTTGTCTGTATAGTTTTTTTGGCCTTTTCCCCCAGCATTGTCCCAGCCATATCTGCGGCAGCAGGAAGAATGAAGTCCTCCACAATAGTATGGAGCTTGCCTGTCCTAGCCACTRGGTGGCTCACCATATAAGATGCGTCTAGCCCCTTCTTATTAATGGTATCTGTTGCTTTTATACATGTCTTACTACTCGAAAGTCGTCTTAATTCTCTTTCCAAAAACTCCRGTGGCTTATTTTTCAAATTGGCATGTTTTGTTTCTAAATGTCTGCGCAAGAGTGAAAGTTTCATCGAGTTGTGAGATAGTACTTTTGCACATATAACACACTGTGGCTGAGGAAAGGCACTACTCCCAATGTAAGTGAAACGAGGCAGTGAAACGAGGCTACTCAGTTGAYAAAAAATCCTCACCCAAATGTATAGCCCTGTTGGAAAATATAAATGAGTAGTAAGACATGTTTGAAAATGTGAAGGGGAAAAAAAGGTGGGGGGAAAATATATATATATATATAAGTAAAGAAAAGTATCACCCTGACCGTAGAGAATCTTTTTATTTCTCTATTTGGTTAGGTCAGGGTGTGATGTGGGGTGGGCGTTCTATATTTTGTATTTCTTTGGTTTTGGCCGAGTGTGGTTCCCAATCAGAGGCAGCTGTCTATCGTTGTCTCTGATTGGGAATCAMYCTTAGGCAGCCTTTTTTCCCACCTGTGTTTTGTGGGTAGTTGTTTTCTGTATAGTTTATGCTCCTTACAGAACTGTTTCGGTTTTCCCTCTTGTTTATTTTGTTTGAGTGTTTGAGTGTTCAAATAAAATAAACACTTACCACGCTGCGCTTTGGTCCGATCCTCATTACGACGAGAGCCATGACAGTACCCCAGTTTGGAAATACCTGCTCTAGGGTAACCTCCCGGCTTTTACTGTCTTTCTCGCACTGTTTGTTTTCAGTACTACCCAAACACTTGTTAGAGGGAAATTACTAGTTTAAAAGAAAGATYAGGGTTTAATGAAATTCATTCACTTAAATCCATCAGTCGTGAGTGTGTATGTGGAGGGTGTCTAAAACGTCAGTGAGTYGCCCTTAACCATGCTGTTTTCTGAATAGTCCTGTCTGCCGATTTCCCTGTTCAAGTTCACTAATCCATCCGGTGTGTGTTTGTGTGGTTTTCACGTTGTAGAAATTATTGGAGACAGGCGCAGGAATTCGTAATACGGGGGTTTAATACTCCACCCAAAAGTACAACATGCCATAAAAGGCACAGGGACGAKGACCAAAACAAACACGTATACAAAAACACAGGGATGTAACCCAAACAAAATAGCGAGGTAAAACCTTTAATAAACACACGGGATGAGACCCGTATTAACAATGCACAGAACTGAGAACCCATTGTCCCGTTCCTGACCATGTTTTGTGTTAGTTTTGTATGTGTTAGTTGGTCAGGACGTGAGTTTGGGTGGGCAGGCTATGTTATCTGTTTCTATGTTTGGTTTAAGGTTGCCTGGTATGGCTCTCAATTAGAGGCAGGTGTTTGGCGTTTCCTCTAATTGAGAGTCATATTAAGGTAGTGTTTTTTCACACTGTTGTTTGTGGGTGGTTGTCTCCTGTGTCAGTGTTTGTCGCACCATACGGGGACTGTTCGGTTTGTGTTGTACATCGTTCATTTTATGTGTAGGCTATTTTCCCTGTTTCGTTGCGTTCTCGTGTTTAATGTAAGTTCGTCGTTCAGGTCTGTCTACTCCGTTTGTTTGTTTTGTTAGTTTATAGTGAAGTTCGTTGTTTTCTCCTTGTCTTTATAAATATTATGTGTTCACAACCCGCTGGCCTTGGTTCCCTCAATACTCCTCCTTTTCGGTTGAAGAGGAGGAGGACCACCGTTACAGAACACCCACCAATCCAGAATCAAGCAGCGGTGTAAACGGAGTAAGGGACAGCGCAAGAAAAGGAAGGAATGGACTTGGGACGATGTATTGGACGGTAAAGGTTGCTACACATGGGGAGGAGATCCTGGCTGGAAGGGATCGCCTCCCATGGGAACAGCTGGAGGCACTGAGGAGAGCAGAGGCAACGTGGGAGAAGGGACCGGAGTTATGAGGGGACGCGTCTAGCACGGAAGCCCGAAAAGCCCGTAGTACCAACCCAAAAATTTCATTGGGGGGGGGCTAAGAGGTGGTGGGCCAAGCGGCAGGTAGGCAGACCTGCGCCCACTTCCCAGGCTACCGCTCTGAGAGAGACGCGGGAGTACGGGCAGGACACCGTCGTTACGCAGTAGAGCGCACGGTGTCTCCTGTACGTGTGCCATTAGCCCAGTGCGGGTTTATTCCACTCCCCGCACTGGTCAGGGCTAGAGATTGGGCATTGAGCCAGGTGTCAGTGAGGCCGGCTCAAAACGCGTCTTGGTCTCCAGTGCGTCTCCTCGGGCCGGCATTACCATGGCACCTGCTTACGCATGGTTCCCCGGTTTCGCCTACTATTAGCCCCGTGCGGGTTATGTCCCACCCTCCCCGCACTGGATGTTCGGAGGGACCGGGAGCATTCAACACAGTAAGGTTGGGCAAGCGCTCCAATGCTCAAGAGACGCCAGTTACGCTATGCCAGGTCCGCGGTATTTCCGGCGCTACTCCCCGCCCCAGGGCCCATAACCGTTACCCTAGTGCCCTACACTACGCACTCAGGTTATCCAGTGTCGGTCTCCAGAGCCCTGTGTTCCTCCTCGCAAGCCACTTTTCCTATGGGTGCGTGTATCTCAGAGTCGGTGCCTCCAGTTTCCGGCACCACCACTAATAAGCCACCTGTGCGTTCTCCAGAGCCCTTGTAGCACACTGTTCCTTCTCGCCCGTACTCCGTCCTCTGATGTGGTGTCACTCAGCCCGGTGCCACCAAGTTGCCGGTGTACTCACACCGCACCAAGGAATATAGCACGCTTTTGAGAGTCCAAGTGTGCCTGCTCCCTGCTCCCCGCACTCAGGCTTGAAGTGCGTTGTCCCCACGTCCGCGTGCCCTCCAGTTCCGGCACCACCCCGCCACCAGGCCTATCAGTGCGGCTCAGCCGGCCAGAGTCTGCCGTCTGCCCACGGCGCCCTGAACTTTTTTTTTTGCCTTCCCTCGCAATGATTTCACCTGTTCGAAGAATATATAACACAGTGTACAGATGTCTTACTAGCAATTACCTATCGTATCGCAATTCCCAATGGAGTGAGCACTTCCACCTCTATATCTGACGTATAGGAGGTCTTCTTCTCCCTTATTAGTAGTTTGTATGCATATACCCATTATGAATATAGACCGCTAACGGATACGGCCGAAACTCACATTTCTTTGTTGTTTATATAGCTACTAATTACTACTGGCACGGAATCTACTTCACAGATATATACAAGTTTATCCGCCTTGTATTTTATTATTTTATGCAGTTTCATCTTGACTATTTGGCTGTATCTTTAGATTGCAACTGACTCAATTCCTTGGCACACAATTATGAATGTTCCTAAATTATAGTATCGATGCAAAGTATACATAAGCTTGTGGATATCGAGCAAGGGCACACATTATCTTATATATATAGTTTCCCGTCTTGCCAAGCGACCGCATGAAACTGCCCGTCTGTATTTGAGGCCTTCCAAGCGCCCGTCTGCCATTGAGGCCTGCAAAAGCCGCCCGTCTTGCCATAGGCCTACAGAGCCTTCCGCCAGACAGGAGCCGCTAGAGCCTTCCCGCCAGACAGGAGCCGCCTAGAGCCTTCCGCGCAGACAGGAGCAGGCCAAAGCCTTTCCGCCAGACTGGATCAGCCAGAGCCATCCCGTCTCGGCAGCCCATCTGAGCGCCATCCGTCTCCCAGCGCCGTCTGAGCCAATCCGTCTCCCCAGCGCCATCGAGCCACCCGTTCTCCCCAGCGCCATCTGAGCCATCCGTCCTCCCCAGCGCGCAATCTGAGCATCCGCTCCCCAGCGCCGTCTGAGCCAAATCGTCTGTCCGCGAGCCATTAGAGCCGCCGTCTGCCACGAACGCCGTCAGAGCCGATACGTCGTCAGGAAGCCCTAAGAGCATTCCGTCCAGACAGGATCTGCCAGAGCCGCCAACCAGACAGGAATCTAGAGCCCGCCCAGCAGGTCGCCAACAACCAGAACAGGATCTGCCAGGAGCCGCCAACCAGACAAGGATCTGCCAAGCCGGCCAAACCAGTACGGATCTGCACGCCCAGAGGGCGCCTAAGCAACCAGACAGGAATCAGCCAGAAGCCAGTCAGCGAGCCATGAGACGTCCAGAGCCGTCAGCATGCCATGAGCGTCCCAGAGCCGTCAGCCGCTGCATGAGCGTCCAGACGTAGTCAGCATGAGACTGGCACCTCAGCCCGAACGGTGCTAGAATCCAGAACCTGCCCCTCAGTCCAGAGCTGTCCTCTTCTTGTCCGGGCTGCCCTCAGTCCTGAGCTGCCCCTCTATCCTGAGCTACCTCTCTATCCTGACCTACCTCTGCTGTCCGGTGCTATACTCTCTGTCCTGAGTACCTTAGTCCGGGGTGCTCTGCCCCACCGCTCTCCCCCCCCTCCACTGTCCTGGTGCTGCCCCTTTATTAAGGGTTACAATTAAAATTAAGTGGGTTGTTAAGTTGAGAAACGCGCTGTCATATCTAAGGGTGAGACGTTAAGCTGGGGAGGTTGACTATGGTGGGGTGGGGACCTCGCCCAGAGCCTGAAGCCACCACCGTGGTCAGATGCCCACCCAGACCCTCCCTAGGACTTTGTGCTGGTGCGCCCGGAGTTTCGCACCTTGAGGGGGGGGTTTATGTTCACAGTTCCTGACCGTTTTTGTGTTTAGCGTTTTGTATGTGTTAGTTGGTCCAGGAGGAACGTGAGTGGTTTGGGTGGCAGTCTATGTTATCTGTTTCTATAGTTGTTTAAGGGTTGCCTGGTATGGCTCTCAATTAGAGGACAGCGATGTTTTGGCGGTTTCCTCTATTGAGAGTCATATTAAGGTAGGTGTTTTCAACCACTGTTTGTTTGTGGGTGGTTTCTCCTGTTGCTCCGTGTTTTGTCGACCATACGGGGACTTGTTCGGTTTGTGTTGTACATCGTCATTTTATGTGTAGGCGTATTTTCCCCTGTTCGTGGCGTTCTCGTGTTTAATGTAAGTTCGTCGTTCAGGTCTGTCTACTCCGTTTGTTGTTTTGTTAGTTTATAGTGAAGTTCGTGTTTTCGTTCTTGTCTTTTAATAAAATATTATGTGTTCACAACCCGCTGCCTGCCTTGGTTTCCCTTCAATACTCCTCCTTTTGGGTTGATAAGAGGAGGAGGACCACCGTTACAACCCCATAAACAATGCACGGGACGAGAACCGTAATAACAATTGCACAATACTACACGGGACGAGACCAGTAATAAGAAGTACACAATACACGCAGCACGAAAGCCAAAACAACAAAGCACAGGTACTCACAAGATCAACGGACATGGGAACAATAACCGACCAAACAATGGTGAACAGAGGGCACATACAGTATACAATTACTAATCAGGGGAATTGGAATCAGGTGTGTGTAATGAGACAGTTCAGTGACGCCTAGAGGCCGGTGACGTAGACCTCCGGAACTGGTGCACGGAATGAGCAGCAGTACCGGGGGAATCCGTGACAGTGGTGTGTGTGCGTGGGCACGTGTGCATGTGTGAGTGAATTACCTCACTCGATTAGTGATATCTAATGCCTCATTGTTGTACACACAACAGCAGCACCAGGAAGATGGATACGGCTATTTGTAGTTGTGCTGATTTCATGACTTAATTAACATAAATTCCCTCCACTTTAGAGTTACCAGTGATCTATTATCTGTTGATGTTATATAGATGTTCAATTAAAATGATGTTCTGGGAAGATTCAGACAGCACCTGTGAGACAGTGGCTTTTAAATAGAATCCCTATCAAATCCCTCTCAAAGATACAGAAGAAACCATGGAAGTCTGTACCTGCTCATAACATACTGTAGCAACAGGGAGGATGTAACAACAAGGTCTGCTAAGACAACTTCTAATAGGCTCTTGGATGCCTCTAAGAAACTTCCTCTTAAAAGTCTAACTCCATCATGAAACTTCATTCCAGAGATAAGTACTCATCCATCCTTGAAAGAGATATAAAGAGATAGAGAGAAGCGGGTGCATTATAAACGTTGGACTCATTTTGACATTCACTCTCTCTCTCATCCTAGAGATGAGGGCTTCCAGCCGTTCCTGAGAGAGAGAGGGAGAGTGAGGGAGAGAAGAGAGATAGAAAGAGAGGGAGGGAGAGAGAGAAGAGAGATAGAGAGAGAGCACATGTCTGTCCCTGAGCGAGAAAGAGAACTTGAAAGACAGACAGCATAGACAAATAGCTGCTTTAGCTGATTTATATGTAGGAATCACTAGAGAAATAGCTGCATTAGCTGCTTTGCATGTAGGAATCACTATCCAATAGCCTCAGAGGAACTTTAGAAGTGTATGTCTGTCTGCTCCATGTGTAGAGATGACCATCTGAGGGCTAAAGTGTTTTCCTTCTCCATAGAGATGACCATCTGAGGGGCTCCTGAACTTTACCTAGCCTCATACTACGACTGGGTCATATTTGACCCCAGAGGCATATTTTTATTCCTAGCCCAAAGGTGGTTTTATAGGTCATCCTCTCAATTTTCATGACTTTTGTCAATCCAACTTTGTTCTTAAATAATCTAAATTATTGTTTAGTTAATTTCTGGTATCACATATGGATTTTTTTTATTTTAAAGTCAATTCATGGTCATTTTTGACCCCTAGCCAAAACACCC
>NC_036862.1:32006962-32044540 GCF_002910315.2 Salvelinus sp. IW2-2015
CTAAAGTGTTTTCACCTTCCCCAGTAGAGATGACCATCTGAGGGCTAAAGTTGTTTTTCCTTCTCCATGAGAGATGACAAATCTGAGGGGTAAGTGTTTTCTTCTTCCATAGAGATGACCATCTGAGGGATAAAGTGTTTTCTTTCTCCATAGAGATGACCATCTGAGGGGTAAAGTGTTTTCCTTCGCCCATAGACGATGACCATACTGAGGGATAAGTGTTTTACCTTTCTCCATTAGAGATGACCATCTGAGGGCTAAAGTGTTTTCCAATTCTGCTTATAGTCATTTGATAGATTGGACGTTTATTTGAATCCTGGTTTCTCTGGAGACATAATAACAAGTTATCCATACCACCAGAGTCTGGAGGGAGACCTGTATCAGATAGACAGATCATCTGGAGAGATATAACTCCCCATATCACCACGTATCATATGGCTTTGTACAAAACCAAAATAACCTTATTTATGTGCATATAAAAATCTGCCTATGGTGTATAAAGCCTGCCAATGATATAAATACCTGATACAACTGCAATATAGAACTCCGATACACTCTGAATCTGCGCCCAGAGCTGTATAATTGGTGTGTATTCTCTAAAAGGTAATAATTATAGGGCAAATCTAAAAAATATATTTGAATCTAGGTGTCTTTGGAGACATAACATTAAATTATCCATACCATCAGAGGTATGGAGTGGGACCTGTGCCAGGGATTTTGACCAGATAGACAGATCACCTGCAGAGATGGCGCATCGTATGTATTTACCTATGGTTATAACTGGTTATAAAAGTTTGTCAGTGGTATGAATACTTGGTAGAACTGTAAAACAGAAATAAGCTACTCTCTGAATGGACACATAGTATGTATTCTCCAAATAGTTTTATTTATTTTACAGAAATGTTATATAAATACCAGAATTACTATAATATCTTCCAATATTCTATATGTGCAACTTGTTATGGTATTTGGGTTGCTAAACCATTTGGTTTGAAGTGAATTTGAGGATTTGGGCATACTTTTTGAATCATCCTAGCAATGCTAATGCTGGCTGGGGGGTAAGTAAATGAAGAAAACTAAGCCATATTTTTGGTAATTGTCTCTCAAGATCAATGGATGAATCACTTTTTGTCAGTACAATTAGATATATTTCCAATTTCGGTGTACCGCCCCTTTAAATGGCAGTCGTTTTCACCACATAAATTTGTCAAAAAGGCCAGCATCCCGGAGTCACCTCTTCACTGTTGACATTGAGACTGGTGTTTTGCAGGTACTATTTATTGAAGCTGCCAGTTGAGGACTTGTTTCTCAAACTAGACATTCTTATGTACTTGTCCTCTTGCTCAGTTGTGCACCGGGGCCTCCCACTCCTCTTTCTATTCTGGTTAGAGCCAGTTTCCGGTTCTGGAAGGGAGTATACACAGCGTTGTAGGAGATCTTCAGTTTCTTGGCAATTTCTCGTAGAATAGCCTTCATTTCTCAGAACAAATAATACTGACGAGTTTCAGAGAAAGTTTTTGTTTTAGCCATTTTGAGGCCTGTAATCGAACCCAAATGCTGATTGCTCCAGATACTCAACTAGTCTAAAGAAGGCCAGTTGTATTGCTCTTGAATCAGAACAACAGTTTTCACTCTGCTAACATAATTACAAAAAAGGTTTCTAATGATCAATTAGCCTTTTAAAACTTCTTGTCAATAGGGGGGTGCTATTTTCACTTTGGAAAAAATTGTGCCCAATTTAAACGGCCCTCTACTCTATTCTAGATCATACAATAATGCATATTATTATTACTATTGGATAGAAAACACTCTCAAGTTTCTAAAACTGTTTGAATTATATCTGTGAGTAAAACAGAACTCATTTTGCAGCAAACTTCCAGACGGAAGTGAAAAATCTGAAAACGAGTCTCGTTTCAGGCCTGCTATTCAATTGCCTAATATTTATAATATGCATGCACTTCATACGCCTTCCACTAGATGTCAACAGGCAGGGAAGGTGGAATGGGTGTCTAGCTTGATCTGATGTGAACAAGAGCTTTTGGAGTGGCAGGTCAGGAATTTCTTTCTCTACCTAGCACACGACACCCCATATTGTCTTCTGATAAGCGTTCGTCTATACACCGCTAATATCTCCGGCTCTGATTTTATTTGATACATGTAAATAAGCGTCAAAGCATGTTTTTTCAACAGAGTTTTATCAGATTAATTCAACGTTTTATTGGGACTTTTGGAGTTTTCCGTTCTTGCATCGAGAAAACTGGGAACGTCATCAAACATTGGTAGCATTGTGCACGAATTCGACAGGAGAAAAGACATTCTAAAAACCAAACAACAATTATCATGGAAATAGACTCCTTGTACAAGATCTGATGAAGTCAGCAAAGTAAGAACAATTTATGATGTTATTCGTATTTCTTGGAAAATGTTATTCTATTCTCCGCCGTTTTGCGGGCGCTTTCGCAATAACGCAAGCTGTTTGTTATGTAAAAGCTATTTTTAAAAATCTACACGCGGTTGCATTAAAGAACCAGTGGTATCTTTCATTTGCCATACAACAAGTATTTTTAGTAAGTTTATATGATGATTCTTGGTCAGATTAGTGAGTGTCCAAAATAGTCCGGACATTCTGGTAATCATGCTATATTCCAAAGTAACCACCAGCTCTAAAACAACCGACAAAAATGACAATGTTCGGACATCACAATGTATAACCACGGTTTGCAGTCTAAACACATTTTCGAACAACATACAGTGTATTGTATAACTGAAGTTATAAGACTTCATCTGATGAAGTTGGTCAGTTAGTGATTCATTTTTATTTTTGCTGGTTTTTGCGAATGCTATCTACTGCGTGAATAAAATGCGTGTGGTTTGCTATTGTGGTAAGCTAATATAATGCTATATTGTGTTTTCGCTGTAAAACATAAAAAACGGAAATATTGGCTGGATTCACAAGATGTTTATCTTTAATTTGCTGTACACCATGTATTTTTCATAAATTGTTTATATATGAGTATTTAGTATTTCACGTTGCTCTGTAATTATTCTGGCTGCTTTGGTGATATTTTGATGGTAGCTGCAATGTAAAACTATGATTATACCTCAAATATGCAAATTCAAACAAAACATAAAATGTTGTGTATAACATGTTATAAGACTTCATCTGATGAAGTTGTTTCTTGGTTAGTGACTAATTATATCTCTATTTGGTCGTTTTGTGATAGCTACCTATGCGGTAGAAACATGGTGAAAATATGCGGTTGAGTCTTTGGCTATTGTGGTTAGCTAATAGAAATACATATGTTTTTCTCGTAAAACATTTAAAAAAATCGGAAATGGTGATCACAAATGTTATCTTTCATTTGCTGTATTGGACTTGTGATTTCATGATATTTATATGCTATTATTTACTTGTGGCGCTATGCTAGGCTATGCTAGTCAGCTTTTACTGATGAGGATGCTCCCGGATCCGGGATGGGTGTTAAGTAAAGGTTAAAGTGATAAACTTGGATTAGCTAACACAACGTACCATTGGAACACAGGAGTGATGGTTGCRGATAATGGGCCTCTGTARGCCTACGTAGATATTCCATAAAAAWATCTGCCGTTTCCAGCAACAATAGTCATTTACAACATTAACAATGTCTACACTGTATTTCTGATCAATTTGATGTTATTTTAATGYACAAAAAATGTGCTTTTCTTTCAAAAAAATTGACATTTCTAAGTGACCCCAAACTTTTGAACAGTAGTGTAAATGATACTAAAATCAAATGATTGTAAATCAGTTTTTTACTACTAATGTGGATTGTACTTTGGGAAAACGCTGCACATTATTTAAGGTATAAAAAAATATTTTCGTTTGACAGAATATGCAAAATAACAGTAATTGTGCTAAAATAACAGTKTTTTTTGGTWATTTTTTATTTCAGATAACATTATTTACATGTCTAATGATGTTTTGAAAACAATTAAGTTGATATTTTGCTATGATTATTGGTTTTTCTAATAGATGACCCCAGTTGGTAATCCATGTATGTAAAATATGTTGATAATATGAGGGTTAAGTATGTTTGGGAAGCGATTGTCATTATAGATCAGTTTGTTTAAGGCCTAAAACTTTATGTTCTGTTTGGTTTYGTTTCCAATATGCTCCATCATGTTGGTTTGTTTCTGCAGAGGTATGTTGGAGACCCTCAGTAGCCACAGTCATTACTCAGAAGGATTTATGAGTAAAAAGGATGCCTACCTGCCTACAGGAATATGAATGAGCTTCCTGTGAAGTATGCAGGAGTTTGTGGTAAATAATACTGTAAATAATACTGGAGTTTACAAGTTTGGACACCACGACGAACTCTCTCTCTCTCCCTCCCTTGCACACGCGCACGTGCACGCGCACGCGCGCACACACGCGCACACACACACACACACACACATACACACACACACACATACACACACACACACACACACACCACACACACCTTATATACCAGAGAAGCGTGCTCATTGTTTGTAATGAAATCAACGCAGGCTTTTAATCCTAGCAGAGAGAGCAGGCAGCACATACCCCTAGCTAAGGTCACTCCGACACACACACACTGGAAACAGGCAGAGTATACACTATGCACGTGCACGCACACTCAGACACACACACACCGAGCCGCAGGTGCGCAGACAGTTGTTCCAGCCCAACACTAACCGTTGGATCAGCTATTCAATCAGGAATTCAACAAATGTGTTGTGTTAGTGCTGGGCTGAAACAAATGCCTGCAAACATATGACTCCAGGAGGATCAAAAGTGAAGAACAGTAAAATGCATAGAGTAAAATCCTTGTATTGTTCTGTTGCTAGACTGGTGGATGGTCCAGAGGTGTGGGTTAAGACCATGCTGTGTCTGGGCTACCCTGGAGCCTCCAAAAGGACTGGTTGGAAGTGGAGACTATTTTATTGTTACAGCTTGAGGTCTAAAGATATCTGACCTTGCTCACATATTTTTTTTTTTAAATGCTAAATAACAGTCTCAAGCTGTTACTGTGTCTCTGTGTGTGTGTGTGTGTGTGTGTGTGTTTGTATGTGTGTGTGTGTGTGTGTGTGTGTGTGTATGTGAAACCATGGCCTCTGATTATAGTGTGTGCCTGGCAGAATAATACAGAGGCCGTTGGCAACAACACTTGACAATAGGAGGGAACAACCTGTGATGTGTATGTATGGGTGTGTGTGAGAGAGAACGAGAGAGAGAGTCAGTGTGTGTGAAAGAGAGGNGAGAGAGAGAGTCAGTGTGTGTGAAAGAGAGGCGGGGAGAGAGAGAGAGAGAGAGAGAGAGTCAGTGTGTGTGTGAAAGAGAGGGGGGAGAGAGAGAGAGGGAGAGAGAGAGGGTGTGTGTGTGTGCTGGTCAGAATTCACAGTCTCTTTCATCTCATTTCCCCATACACACATTCCAATGGCCAACCCCTCAAAGCCCCCAGTCATGCTTTTGGCCAAACAGCACCTTCGTCTTCGTCCGCCTGAGAGTTTCCAGCGTTCCAATTTCAGTCTTCAGGCTGCAGTACCCTGGAGGATGGAGTAGCACTCACACATGCATAAACACACATGCTCTCTCTTTTTCTCTCTCTTTCTCTCTCTATCATGCTTTCCTTTATTATTGATAGAAGAAAAAGGCTGTTTGATTAACCATTCTACCATGTATTAGCATGTGTCTGTTAGATCAGGACTGACTGTCATTGATTAATGAGCTGCTTGTAGGATAATGAGTGAGCTCAACAATAACGACTTCAGTTGCTGATTGAACGATTTGCCAGAAGAGAGAAATATTTTGTTAAGTGGAGGTGTGTGTGTGTGTGTGAGAGAGAGTGAGAGAGAGAGAGGGAGAGAGAGAGAGAGAGAGAGTGAGTCTTGGTGTCCAAACTTGTAAACTCTAGTATTATTTACCACAAACTCCTGCATACTTTACAGGAAGCTCATTGATATTTCTGGAGGCAGGTAGGCATGTGCGTGTGTGCCAGGGCATCTGCATAAAATAAACAACAGGGGGCAGTGTTACATTCACTCAAGTGGTGCTGTGTCTATCTGCATGTGTCTGTTTTACTGTATGTGTGTGCATAAGCACTGTGTACAGTATGCGTAAGTGGCATGGAATTATAACCTAAGTGGTATGTGGTATTATATGCAGCCAGTCACCCGTGATACAAGTCAGTATTAAACACCCATCCATGTCTGAGCACATCGGGAGATGARGTGGAAACCAGCCACTAGGGGCAACAGTTACCTTCAAGTAGGTTTCGGTTTTGCTAGGGTGTTGTGGACGGGGATGGCGGATAGGCATAAGCATCTGCCTCTGGTTCCAACGGCATGTTTGAATCCAGAGATAGAAAGTTGCTTTTGAGATTTTGGAGTTAATGCCTAACTGTACGAATTTGAAGTTAATGCCTACACTTCACCTTCAARACTTCAAAATGTGACATTTGGAACAATTTCGAGAAACACGGATGAACGTCTCATTTTGACGTGAGACTGTGAGAGCTGGTAGATTATATGTGAATGAATACCACTTTTTGCTAGTGAATATATGTGTGAATTAAGCTTTGATTCTCAATTAAATAGAGTCCACATTATTCTCCATCCCAGCATACCAACACACACACACACACACGCACACACACACACACACACACCACACACACACACACACACAGATATGACAGAGGAGTCAGAGAGGAGCAGGGTAGTGAAGAACAACAAATAAATTAGGCTGACTCACAAGAGGCCGAAAGAGAGAGACAGAGCGCTGAGGAGAAGGAGAGAAGAAAGAGACAGAGAGCTGAGAGAAGGATAGAAGAAAGAGACAGAGAGCTGAGGAGAAGGAGAGAGAGAAAGACAGAGAGCTGAGGAGAAGGAGAAAAGAGAGAGACAGAGAGCTGAGAGGAGAGAAGAGAGAGAGAATACCAAAAGAGATAGACAGAGAGCTGAGGAGAAGGAGAGAAGAAAGACAGAGAGCTGAAGAGAAGGAGAAAGAGAGAAACAGAGAGCTGAGGAGAAGGAGGGAAGAGAGAGAGAATGCCAGAAGAGATCAGACTGGATAGCCAGAGATAGGACACACAAAAGCAAAGAGATGGAGGGAATGGGTCAGGGAGGGGAGGAAGTTGGCCTAATGGATAAACAAGGGATGGAGAGATTGAGTAAATGTTGCCATGAGCAGTGTTTAGTGCTGGTGGTTGCGTGGTTATTGTTGGAGCCACAACGTGAAATTAGTCTGCCACCTGTCTGGCACTCTTTAGAGGAAAAGGAATGAACCAGGGGGGACAAGGCCAACACAGGCACCGTCACAACCGAGCGTGCTCAAAACCACTGTTTCTATAGAGTTCTCTAATTGGCAAACGTTTCCCAGAAATCATGGTGACAGAGTGTGTGTTGCCCTCATTTGCAGATCTAGYATCAGTTTACCATCCCCAAATCAGACCCTTAACTAATAAGGAGGAAATCAGAAAGACAACATTTGATCAATATCCCACAGGGTTGGGGACAGGGTCAATTCCATTTAAATTCTAGTCCATTTGCAAAGAAAACCAAATTACAATTACAATTACTAATTTTCTATATTGAAGAGAATTGGAATTTCAGTGTACTTCCTGAATTGACTGGAATTGAAATGGAATTGACCCCAACCCTGGTGTCCAAGGGCATCTCCATCTGATTCAGACAGAGAAAATTGAGAGAAGTTTAAATTTTTMACACAAGTTTGTTATCCTTTGAAGAAGAGGAAGTTCAGTGAGTTTAGATTAAAAGGAGAGAGGCAGACAGACACATTAGTTTGGGGACATAAAGGATCTTACATGTCAAAGTTACAAAAACATTCAACAAAGTCCCACTGTGTACTCAACTGGATCATTCTTGAATTTATTTTTATAACACACTGTAGAGAATACTGTTAATTCTGTCTCAGACTTAAGACAAAGCTTTGTTTTATATATTTTCTGTTGCTTTCTTTATCTTGCGGCTTTGGGTATCCTGTGATGGGTACATTCTGTCTCACAACAGACAAATTCCCTCATGCCCTTTGTGCAGACTAAGCCATAGAGCAGCAACACACATGTTTATCTCTCCAATATCCATCTCATATAACTATAAAATATAGCATGCGTGATTTGGATTTCTGTGACAATATACTTTTGAAATGAAAGATTGTTTGTCATTGTACCGCCCTCTCCTCATTGAACGCCATTGTCTATGGGCCAACCCCATTCTCTCTCCATAGATCCATCAAGAGCTTTGTGATTTATGTCTTTAAAATGCAATTTATTATGAATCACTCTGTGTTTCGTTTAGCTTGTACCTATACAGAATATTGACCAGAGGGTATTGAACCATTCATTTGAGCATTTAGTCTAACTTTGTAAGTGGAGTGAATGAGTCATTGGAAATAAACATTAAATGATTCAGTTAAACACACACACACACAATTTACACCCCATACACACGCCCTCACACCCTAAGTAGAAAAGAGTAATTAACTATCAACAAGAACCCATTTCTAGGTAATAGCAGCGTAATGCTTTAGTTGCTAATGTAACATTCTGCAGGTGTGTCCTCTCCTGGCTRAAAGCCATATCTGCTCAACACTCACTCTCTGCTGAAGGCTACAGAAAACGAATCAAATCAAATGTTATTTGTCACATGCTTCGTTAACAACAGGTGTAGACTAAAAGTGAAGTGCTTACTTAAGGGTCCATTTTCAACAATGCAGAGTTAAAGACAAAATACAAATAGAAATAGTGACACGAGTGACATTACTTTTTCCACATTTTGTTGTGTTATAAAGTGGGATTAAAATGGATTTAAATGTGGGATTAAAATTGATTTAATTGTGGGATTAAAATTGATATAATTGTAATATTTTGTCAATGATCTACAGAAAATACTCTGTAATGTCAAAATGGAAGAAAAATTCTAACATTTGTAAAAAATAAGTATGAAAATTAAAACACTAATACAGTATATCTTGATTACATAAATATTCAACCCAATGAGTCAATACGTGTTAGAATCACCTTTGGCAGAAGTCTTTCTGGGTAAGTCTCTAAGAGCTTTGCACAACTGGATTATACAATATTTGCACATTTTTGGAAGAGATGGAGACCCGCACACTGGCGAAAAAAGTAATATGTCCAAAACTGAGGCTTGAACGCAAAAAAAAATGATGTTTATTAAAACAGCATGGTGCCCAAAAAATCATGATGCAAGAAAGTGCATAAATGAAAGGTGAAGACAAAACACAAACGTTTCGGCCTCAGGCCATCATCAGTGTAAATCGTCGGCACTGTCACGCCCTGACATTAGAGAGCTTTTTATGTCTCTATTTTGGTTTGGTCAGGGTGTGATTTGGGTGGGCATTCTATGTTAATTTTTCTATGTTTTATATTTCTTTGTTTTGGCCGGGGGTGGTTCTCAATCAGGGACAGCTGTCTATCGTTGTCTCTGATTGGGAACCATACTTAGGTAGCCTTTTCTCACCTGTGTTTTGTGGGTAGTTGTTTTCTGTTTTGTGTTTCTGCACCTGACAGAACTGTTCATTGTCGTTTTGCTCTTTGTTATTTTGTTCAAGTGTTTTTCGAGAATAAATCATCAACACTTACCACGCTGCGCTTTGGTCCACTTCTTCATGCAACGATGACCGTTACAGGCACACACAAGTGACTTTTATTTCAAGGATAATTGCTTGTCACATTATTCTTCAAACTCTGTCAAGTTGGTTGTTGATCATTGCTAGACAGCCATTTTCAAGTCTTGCCATAGGTTTTTAAGCCGATTTAAGTCAAACTGTAACTAGGCCACTCAGGAACATTCAATCTTGTCTTGGTCAGCAACTCCAGTGTGTAATTAGCCTTGTGTTTTAGGTTATTGTCCTGCTGAAAGATGAATTTGTCTCCCAGTGTCTGTTAGAAAGCAGACCGAACCAGGTTTTCCTCTAGGATTTTGCCTGTGCTTAGCGCTATTGCGTTTCTTTTTATCCTAAAAAACTCCCTAGTCCTTGCTGATGAAAAGCATACCCATAACATGATGCAGCTACCACCATGCTTGAAAATATGCAGAGTAGTACTCAGTGATGTGTTGTGTTGGATTTGCCCCAAACATAACGRTTTGTATTCAGGACATACACTGAGTATARAAAACATTTCCATGACATAGACTGACCAGATGAATCCAGGTGAAAGCTATAATCCCTTTTTGATATCACTTGTTAAATCCACTTCAAATCAGTGCAGATGAAGGGGAGGAGACAGGTTAAAGAATGATTTTCAAGCCTTGAGACAATTGAGACATGGATTGTGTATGTGTGCCATTTAGAAGGTGAATGGGCAAGTCAAAATATTTAAGTGCCTTTGAACAGGGTATGGTAGTAGGTGGCAGACGCACCGGTTTGTGTCAAGAACTGCAATGCTGCTGGGTTTTTCATGCTCAACAGTTTCCCATGTGTATCAAGAAAGGTCCACCACSCAAAGGACATCCAGCCAACTTGACACAACTGTTCGAAGCATTGGAGTCAACATGGGCCAGCATCCCTGTGGAATGCTTTCGACACCTTGTAAAGTCCATGCCGATTAATTGAGGCTGTTCTGAGGGCAAAGAGGGGTGCAACTCAATATTAGGAAGGTGTTCCTAACGTTTGGTATACTCAGTGAAAACTTAGTTTCTTTGCAGTTTTACTTTAGTGCCTTATTGCAAACAGGATGCATATTTTGGAATATTTATATTCTGTGCAGGCTTCCTTCTTTTCACTCTGTCATTTAGGTTATTATTGTGGAGTAACTACAATGTTGTTGATCCATCCTCAGTTTTCTCTTWTCACAGCCATTATACTCTTTAACTGTTTTAAAGTCACCATTGGCTACATGGTGAAATCCCTGAGCGGTTTCCTTCCTCTCCGGCAACTGAGTTAGGAAGGAAGCCTGTATCTTTGTAGTGACTGGGTGTATTGATACACTATCCAACGTGTAATTAATAACTTCACCATGCTCAAAGTGATATTCAATGTCTGCTTTTTCCCCATCTATCAATAGGTGCCCTTCTTTGCGAGCCATTGGAAAACCTTGCTGGTCTTTGTGGTTGAATCTGTGTTTGAAATTTACTGCTCAACAGATAATTGTATGTGTGGGGTATAGAGATGAGTTAGTCATTCAAAAATCATGTTAGACACTATTATTGCACACAGAGTGAGTCCATGCAATTTATGTGACTTGTTAAGCAGATTTTTACTCCTGAACCTATTTAGGATTGGCATAACAAAGGGGTTGAATACTTATTGACTCAAGACATTTCATTTTTTCATTTTTAATTAATTTGTAAACATTCCACTTTGACATTATGGGATATTGTGTAACAGGCCAGTGACACAAAATCTCAATTMAATCCATTTTAAATTCAGGCTGRAACACAACAAAATGTGGAAAAAGTCAAGGGGTGTGAATACTTTCTGAAAGCACTGTACATAAAAGTAGGGTTAAAGTGACTAGGCAACAGGATAGATAATAAACAGCAGCAGCAGTGGGTAGCCATTGAGTAGCTATTTAGTAGTCTTCTTTAGCAGTCTTATGGCTTGGGGGTAGAAGCTGTTCAGGGTCCTGTTGGTTCTAGACATTGTGCACTAATACTCCTTGCCGTGTGGTAGCAGAGAGAACAGTCTATGGCTTGGGTGGCTGGAGTCCTTGACAATTTGTTGGGCCTTCCTATGACACCGCCTTGTATAGAGYTCCTGGATGGCAGGGATCTCAGCCCCAGTGATGTACTGGGTTGTACTCATCACCCTATGAAGCACCTTGCGGTCGGGTGTCTTGCAGTTGTCATACCAAGCTGTGATGCAGCCAGTCAAGATGCTCTCAATTGTGCAGCTGTAGAACATTTTGAGAATCTGAGGGCCATGCCAAATCTTTTCATGCTCCTGAAGGGGAAGAGGCACTGTTGTTCCCTCTTCACAACTCTGTGGGTGTGTGTGGACCATGTTATTTCCTTAGTGATGTGGACACAGAGGAACTTGAAGCTCTCAACCCGTTTCACTGTGGCCACCCAGTCGTGGGAGAACAGGAAGTACAGGAGGGTACTAAGCACACACCCCTGAGGGGCCCCCGTGTTGATGATCAGCGTGGCGGATGTGTTGTTACCTACCCTCACCACCTGGGGGGCGGCCTGTCAGGAAGTCCAGGATCCAGTTGCAGAGGGAGGTGTTCAGTTCCAGGGTCCTGTGCTCGGTGATGAATTTGGAGGGGATTATGGTGTTCAATGCTGAGCTGTAGTCAATGAACAGGATTATTTCATATGTATTCCTTTTGTCCAGCTGGGTGAGGGTAGTGTGGAATGCAAAAGAGATTGCGTCATTTGTTGATCTGTTGGGGCAGTATGCGAATTGGAGTGTGTTCAGGGTGTCTGGGATGATGGTGGATGATCCAGTCTATGCTAGCGAAACAGTCCTGTAGCTTAGCATACGCTTCATCGGACCACTTCCATATTGAGTTCATCACTGGTACTTCCTGTTTGAGTTTTTGCTTGTAAGCAGGATCCAAGAGCATAGAGTTATGGTCTGATTTGCCAAAGGGAGGGCGATGCGGGAATTGTCTGCGTTTCTGTGTGTGGAGTAAAGGTGATCTAGAGTTTTGTATGCATCTCTGTGTGTGGAGTAAAGGCGATCTAGGAGTCTTTGTCATGCTCTCTGTGTGTGGAGTAAAGGCGATCTAGAGTTTTGTACACATCTCTGTGTCTGGAGTAAGGTGATCTAGAGTTTTGTATGCATCTCTGTGTGTGGAGTAAAGGCGATCTAGAAGTTTTGTATCCATCTCTGTGTGTGGAGTAAAGGTGATCTAGAGTTTTGTACACATCTCTGTGTGTGGAGTAAAGGGATCTAGAGTTTTGTACACATCTCTGTGTGTGGAGTAAAGGTGATCTAGAGTTTTTGTATACATCTCTGTGTGTGGAGTAAAGGTGATCTAGAGTTTTGTGTACATCTCTGTGTGTGGAGTAAAGGTGATCTAGAGTTTTGTATACATCTCTGTGTGTGGAGTAAAGGTGATCTAGAGTTTTGTATCACATCTCTGTGTGGGGAGTAAAGGTGATCTAGAGTTTTGTATACTCTCTGTGTGTGGAGTAAAGGCGATCTAGAGTTTTGTATGCATCTCTGTGTGTGGAGTAAAGGCGATCTAGAGTTTTGTATCATCTCTGTGTGTGGAGTAAAGGTGATCTAGAGTTTTGTACACATCTCTGTGTGTGGAGTAAAGGTGATCTAGAGTTTTGTACACATCTGTGTGTGGAGTAAGGGATCTAGAGTTTTGTACTGACATCTCTGTGTGTGGAGTAAAGGTGATCTAGAGTTTTGTACACATCTCTGTGTGTGGAGTAAAGGTGATCTAGAGTTTTGTACACATCTCTGTGTGGGGAGTAAAGGTGATCTAGAGTTTTGTACACATCTCTGTGTGTGGAGTAAAGGTGTCTAGAGTTTTGTACACATCTCTGGTGTGTGGAGTAAAGGTGATCTAGAGTTTTGTACACATTCTCTGTGTGGGGGAAGTAAAGGTGATCTAGAGTTTTGTATACATCTCTGTGTGTGGAGTAAAGGCGATCTAGAGTTTTGTATACATCTCTGTGTGTGGAGTAAAGGTGATCTAGAGTTTTGTATGTGTCTCTGTGTGTGGAGTAAAGGTGATCTAGAGTTTTCCCGCCTCTAGTTGTACAGGTGACATGCTGGTAAACATTTGGTAAATTAGATTTCAGTTTCCCTGAATTAAAATCATCGGCCATGAGAAACGTCACCTCTGAATGTGCGGTCATTGACTGCAGTCTTAGTGACAGCATTGGTTTGTTGTGGTAAATAGACAGAAATGAAAAATATAGACGAAAACTCTCTTGGTAAATGTACAGTAAATCCGGGACACTCAAATTAGTATGATATGTTACGTTTGGTATGGTTACTTAAGACAGATGGCTACTTAAGGCGTATAACGCYAARGTCTAGCAACCCATAGGTTGCGAGTTTGAATCTCATCAGGGACAACTTTAGTATTTTAGCTAATTAGCAACTTTTCAACTACTTTTTAGCTACTTTGCAACTACTTAGCATTTTAGCTAACCCTTCCCCTAACCCTAACATTAACCCTTTCAGATAACCCTCCTCCTAACCCTAACCTTAACCTTTTTAGCTAAACCTTCCCCTAACCCTAACCCTTTAACCTAACTCCTAAACTTAACCCTAATCTTAACCCTAACCCCTAGCCTAGCTAACATTAGCCAACTAGCCAGAATTCGTAACATAGGCCTCCCGAGTGGCGCAGCGGTCTAAGTCACTACACAGCAGTACTTGTGGCGTCACTTCAGATCCTAGGCTGTGTCACAACTGGCTGTGACCGGGAGTCCCTTGGGGCGGCGCACAATTGGCACAGCGTCATCCGGGTTAGGGGAGGGTTTGGCCGGGGGGGCTTTACTTGGCTCATCGCGCTCTAGCGACTCCTTGTGGCGGGCAGTGCTTGTTCCGACACATTGGTGAAGCCGGGTTAAGCAGGCGGGTATAAAGAAGTGCGGTTTAGCAGGTCATGTTTGAGAGGATGCATGACTCAACCTTCGCCTCTCCCGAGCCCGTTGAGGAGTTGCAGTGATGAGACAAAATCGTAATTGGATCACAATTGGATATCACGAAATTGGGGAGAAAAAGGAGGTAAAATACAACAAAAAAACATTATAAATGAAATCGTAACATATCATACGTTTGCAAATTCGTAACATATACTATGTTTTGCAAATTTGTAAAATATCGTACGTTTTGCAAATTCATAACATACAGTACCAGTCAAAAGGTTGGACATACCAACTCATTCAATAGTTTTTTCTTTATTTTTACTGTTTTATACATTGTAGAATAATAGTGAAGACATCACAACTATGAAATAACACATATTGAATCATGTAGTAACCAAAAAAGAGTTAAAAATAATCAAAATATATTTTAGATTTTAGATTCTTCAAAGTAGCCTTGATGAAAGCTTTGCACACTCTTGGCATTCTCTCAACCAGCTTCACCTGGAATGCTTTTCCAACAGTCTTGAAGGAGTTCCCACATATGCTGAGCACTTGTTGGCTGCTTTTCTTTCACTCTGCTGTCCAACTCATCCCAAACCATCTGAATTCGATTGAGGTCGGGTGATTGTCGAGAACAGGTKATCTGATGCAGCACTATCCTTTTTCAAATAGCCCTTACACAGCCTGGAGGTGTGTTGGGTCAACGTCCTGTTGAAAAACAGATAGTCCCACTAAGTGCAAACCACATGGGATGGCGTATCGCTGCAGAATGCTGTGGTAGCCATGCTGGTTAAGTGTGCCTTGAATTCTAAATTAATCCCTGACAGTGTCACCAGCAAAGCACCCCCACACCTCCTCCTCCATGCTTCACGGTGGGAACCACACATGCAGAGATCATCCGTTCACCTACTCTGTGTCTCACAAAGACACGGCAGTTGGAACCAAAAATCTAACATTTGGACTCATCAGACCAAATGACAGATTTCCACCAGTCTAATGTCCATTGCAAGTGTTTCTTGGCCCCGCAAGTCTTGTCTTATTATTGGTGTCCTTTAGTAGTGGTTTCTTTGCAGCAATTCGATCATGAAGGCTTAATTCACGCAGTCTCCTATGAACAGTTGATGTTGAGATGTGTCTGTTACTAGAACTCTGTGAAGCATTTATTTGGGCTGCAATTTCTGAGTCTGTTAACTCCAATGAACTTATCCTTGGCAGCAGATCTAACTCTGGGTCTTCCTTTCCTGTGGCGGTCCTCATGAGAGCCAGTTTCATCATAGCACTTAATTATTTTTCCAACTGCACTTGAGGAAAGTTTCAAAGTTCTTGAAATGCTCCGTATTGACTGACCTTCATGTCTTAAAGTAATGATGGACTGTCCTTTCTCTTTGCTTATTTGAGCTGTTCTTGCCATAATATGGAATTGGTCTTTTATTAAATAGGGCTATCTTCTGTATACCACCTGTACCTTGTCACAACACAACTGATTGGCTCAAACGCATTAAGAAGGAAAGAAATTCCACAAATGAACTTTTAACAAGGCACCCGTTAATTGAAATGCATTCTAGGAGACTACCTCATGAAGCTGGTTGAGAGAATGCCAAGAGTGTGAAAAGCTGTCATCAAGTCAAAGGGTGGCTACTTTGAAGAATATAGAATACATTTTGATTTGTTTAACACTTTTTTGGTTGCTACATGATTCCATATGTGTTATTTCATAGTTTTGATGTCTTCACTACTATTTTACAATGTAGAAAATAGTACAAATAAAGAAAAACCCTGGAATGAGTAGGTGTGTTCAAACATTTGACTGGTACTGTATAAAACAAATTGTAATTTGTAACATATCATATGAAATGGGTGATGGACATCCACAAATTAATACATACCATACAAAACATAACATATAATACCAAATGGAGTGTCTCGAATTAACGTACAAAATAATAGGAAATGCTATGAGACCAGGTTGGATATATACTATGGTCTGCAGCTCATCATAAGGTATTCTAACTCAGGCGAGCAAAAACTTCAGACTTCCTTAACAATAGAGATCGTGCACCAGCTGACACACCCCTCTTCCCTTTGTCTTACCCGAGTCTGCCATCCGGTCTTGATGATGCATAGAAAAACCAGTGAGATGTATATTTATGTCCTCGTGCAGCCATGACTCTGAGAAACATAGGCAAGCCAGCCTGGCAGAGACACTGTTGTCATTTCACCTGTGGCCTTTGTTTGAAGGACCCAGTTTGTTGTGTAACTGTCACTTGAAAAGGTGTTGCGTGGATTTTCACCTCTGCCTAAAACTCCTGACATTCAGTGGATGAAAAGCTTTCCCTGTTTGTTCAACATCGCAGCCAATCAGTCATGCTAAAAGGACATCAAACAACACTCCAATGAAAAACACACATTCTGCTAGTAAAATTCCTTTACAGACGTAAGTGGCGTATAGGCTTGGTTAATACATTTAAGAAAATAACAGGCGTACTTCTACACTGGTTTATTGTATAAGTAATTCTGTGACAATGCCATTTAGTGTGTTACATTATGAATGGAATAGCGGTCATAGAATATCATATGAATTATAGGACATACAGGAAGTATAGTATCATATATACCCGGTTGTGGAATAGCATACAATTGGATGACATCATTTACCATACATCTTGGAGGATGTATAGTATTATACGTCTTTCTCTCAGACCAGGTTGCATGTTGCGCCACCACAACAAAGGAGAATTACAGGGAGAATTCAAGTGTGCAGTTAGGGGAACCAGCGACAAAGGTTAGGAGAATTTACGTAGAAGGTTAGGTTAGTTGGGATAAGTTTAGAATAAAGGCTGTCATTGTAAATAAGAATTTGCTCTTAACTGACTTGCCTGGTTAGATAAAGGTTACACATAAGGGTTAGCTAAAATGCTATGGATTTTTAGATGTTTGCCGATTACGCCCACCCATCCTCTACTTTCCTTTCTGTCTAGAGTAACTAGACGATTAGTAGGTATCATACAGTGCATCGGGAAAGTATTCAGACCCCTTCCCRTTTTCCACATTTTGTTACATTACAGCCTTGTTCTAAAATTGATTAAATAAAATGTTTGCCTCATCAACCCCCATACCCAATACCCCATAATGACAAAGCAAAAACAGTTTTGTAGAAATATTTGCACATTTTATTGAAAATAAAAACAGGGCCTCCCGAGTGGCGCAGTGGTCTAAGGCACTAGAGATTCTGGGTTCGAGCCCAGGCTCTGTCGCACCATTGGCCCAGCATCGTCCAGGTTAGGGACGGTTTGGCCGGCAGGGATATCCTTGTCTCATCGCACACTAGCGACTCCTGTGGCGCGCCGGGCGCAGTGCATGCTGACACGGTCGCCAGGTGTACGGTGTTTCCTCCGATACATTGGTGCGGCTGGCTTCCGGGTTGGATGGGCATTGTGTCAAGAAGCAGTGTGGCTTGGTTGGGTTGTGTTTCGGAGGACACATGGCTCTCGACCGTCGCCTCTCCCGAGTCCGTACGGGAGTTGCAGCGACGAGACAAGACTGTAACTACTACCAATTGGATACCACGGAATTGGGGAGAATAAAGGGGTGAAAAAWAKWWAKAAWWAAWAAWAWAAWAAACAGTGCATCCTGTTTCCATTGATCYTCATTTATATGTTTCTACAACTTGATTGGAGTCCATCTGTGGTAAATGTAATTGATTGGACATGATTTGGAAAGTCTATATAATGTTTCACGTTGACAGTGCATGTCAGAGCAAAAACCAAGCCATGAGGTCGTAGGAATTGTCCATAGAGCTCCGAGACAGGATTGTGTCACGGTACAGATCTGGGGAAGAGTACCAAAAAATTATGCAGCATTGAAGGTCCCCAAGAACACAGTGCCCTCCATCATTCTTAAATGGAAGAAGTTTGAAACCACCAAGACTCTTCCAAGAGCTGGCCGCCCGGCCAAACTGAGCAATCGGGGGAGAAAGGCCMTGGTCAGGGTGACCAAGAACCCGATGGTCACTCTGACAGAGCTCCAGAGTTTCTCTGTGGAAATGGGAGAACCTTCCAGATGGTCAACCATCTCTGCAGCACTCTACCAATCAGGCCTTTATGGTAGAGTGGCCAGACGGAAGCCACTCCTCAGTAAAAGGCACATGACAGCCCACTTGGAGTTTGCCAAAAGGCACCTAAAGGACTCTCAGACCATGAGAAACAATAAAAAAAAATCAACCTTTACTTAACTAGGCAAGTCAGTTAAGAACAAATTCTTATTTACAATGACGGCGTACCCGGTCAAACCCTAACCCGGACAATGCTGGGCCAATTGTGCACCGCCCTATGGGACTCCCAATCACGGCCGGTTGTGATACAGCCTGGACTCTAACCAGGTCTGTAGTGATGCCCCTAGCACTGAGATGCAGTGCCTTAGAGCACTGTGCCACTTCATCTGGTCTGATTAAACCAAGATTGAACTCTTTGGCCTGAATGCCATGTGTCACATCTAGAGGAAACCTGGCACCATCCCTGCGGTGAAGCATGGTGGAGGCAGKATCATGCTGTGGGGATGTTTTTCAGTGGCAGGGACTGGGAGACTAGTCAGGATCGAGGGAAAGATGAACGGAGCAAAATAGAGAGAGATCCTTGATGAAAACCTGCTTCAGAGRGCTCAGGACCTAAYACTGGGGCAAAGGTTCACTTTCTAAGAGGACAACGACCCTAAGCACACAGCCAAGACAACGCAGGAGTGGCTTTGGGACAAGTCTCTGAATGTCTTTGAGTGGCCCAGTCAGAGCCCGAACTTGAACCTGATCAAACATTTCTGGAGAGACCTGAAAATAGCTGTGCAGCGACGCTCCCCATCCKACCTGACAGAGCTTAGGAGGATCTGCAGAAAGCAATGGCAGAAACTCCCCAAATACAGGTGTGCCAAGCTTGTAGCGTCATACCCAAGAAGACTTCAGGCTGTAATCGCTGCCAAAGGTGCTTCAACAAATTACTGACTTAAGTGTCTGAATACTTATGTAAATATGATTTTTCTGTTTTTAATTTTGAATACATTTGCAAAAGGTCTAAAAACCTATTTTTCCTTTGTCATTATGGGGTATTGTGTGTAGATTGATGAGGGGGGGGAAACTATTTAATCAATTTTAGAATAATTTTAAACACAATTTTGAAAAAGTCAAGAGGTCTGAATGCATTGTATGTCTTGAAGATGCTCAGAAATACGTAAAGTATGTTRCGTATGGTTCTGAGGCCAGGCTGCACTGGTACATGCTGGAACTATCATGTGTTCTGAGTTTCTCCATAATCTCCGAAGTCTTCTCCTTCAATTGATACCATGCCTATGTATACCCATCTCATATTTGCTATGATCTTATCATTTACATTTGTGTCTCCTTATAGGTAAAACGTCCTGGAGGCTATGAATGAATGAATGGATTAAGGATTTAGGATTGTGGTGACAGTAACATTTCAGAGGAAGCTCTCACCAGAACATTGGATTCCTGAATAACTGAGTCAAATTCCAGGGCATGGATTATTGTCCCTCTGGTTTGTGTTCCCAATTTAAATGTTATAAGCATTTGAATGGAATCACCTGGCCATGCAATCCAATGACACATTATAAACGCTAAAAAATAATGCTTACATAACATATTCGTTTTTTCTAAACAATAAATTATAGTGGGGTGGGGTTATTGAACTATAAATGAAGAAACGAATAAGCTTTTAACAGATTGATTTCTATCTTTTAATTTGAATGTGACGCAATAAAACGAAATAGTACATTAGGACACCCCTAGAACGGTATCTTCAGACACTCCACTCGGAAGTTACCTGCCCACTGAATCTAGTAATCTGCCCAATTAGCTGATTCGCTTTCCATACATCCACTTCTGTTGATCCTTCCACTTCTTTTGCCAAGCCTACTTTCATACACTCCATGTATGACTCCACTGAATTGACATTCACGATACCTTGAAAATAAAACAGCTTTCAAAACAGACACACCAGTATCTAAACAATTCAGAATAGCGTAYCAGAACAGAACAACAACGTATCTTCGAACGTTATATTTTAATGATAAAATGTCAAGGTGCAAGATTTTGCTAAATTTAAGCGGAACCTTGAACTTTCGCTGTTCATAAAACTTCAGAGGACAGACTGTACCATTTGAACGCGCTAGAGGGGCGTGTCGTACAACTCCAAGCCACACAAGTCCCGCCTCTGTGTGGATCCTGGAAGAGATTTGGGGATATAAAATGAAGGAACTCTGGCATGCAGCACTTTTGAGTTCATATCATGAACGTCATCAGCTTCATGCCACATTAATTAGACTCATAGTGTATTCTAATCACTCGAAAACAAGCGAGAGCGTTTGTGTCTCACTGCAACCTCAAAATAATTCCTCACCCGGTCTCTTTGGCACTTCTGCCTGTAGCGCGAACCTCACAGCGCAGCCATGGCCGGGGACGATCAGCGGGCGCTACAGTATGAACAAACTTTGGTAAGTTAACTTGTTGCCACTTCAACTTCACTTCGTTACAAAGCGACAGCGGTGTGTGTTGTCCGTCGTTGCCTGTTTTAACGTCTAGAACGGGTTCAAAGTCTTGGGCTCGCACATYGGGTAGCTGAGAAGCGCTCTACCCTGTTATCTTTAAGGAGTTGAGCGTTCCTCACCTAACGCCTGGCCTGGGTAGACTAAGTTTGGTAAAATGAGAGGTCACGACATGCTTATGACAGGTTTATTATTTCACTCTGACAGTTGGTCAAAGAAAGGGTATTTAAAAACTGCATGTACATACAGTAAAGACCGTTCTTGTCAGGCGCTATTTTGAAAACACATCTGGATTTGGCCAGAACAATTCTCTCTCTCTCTCTCCATCGCCAACGCTTAATGCATAGGCTACACTAGGTACATAGTATACGTAGAAGCGATCTATTCCGTGCACGAGTAACTGTTGTTCTCATCTTCAAACAAACAATACAGTAGTCAGTGCAGCTATGTGCCTAGTGCGATTGTGTGCGRGTGTTGCATCGACATGTTCGACCCAACAATGGGTACCTTTATTGTTTCGTGGTGGTGGTGGTGGTGGATGGAGAGGCATAATGCAAGGAGATTAACACGTGGAATATMAATATATTAATTTATGATGACCTGTTCTAGGGAAGTGAGTGTCGATATAGTTTCGAAGAGGTTATTTGACACGTTCTCCTCTGAAAGGGCTCAACGGGTGGTCCGCACCAGCACACCTGAGGCGAAATGTTTTTTAATGGATGCCGCACATATCTGAGCCCTTTCCCCACTTGGTTTAAGCAATATAACCAGTGGAGTGCTTTGCCTGGGTGCACTGCTTTGAATAGAAATCAAATGCGTCCTTTGCTGCTGATTGGTKTGGAAACCAACAACCCCCATACGCACTGTGGTCCACCTAGGCCTATTATATGGCCCCCGGATTGAATGAGTGAAGTGGATCGAGGGCACAAGTGGTTGTCAGCCATGCTTGATGATGTTTCCCGTGAAATTTAACCATAACAGCGCTAACATATATTTAGCATGAAAGCACTGACGGGTCATTTTTTTACCCCAAAATGATAATGATTGTAAACAGACAGTCAGTCAAGCAGTAACACTTTGTTTTATTAAGCTTTTGTAACACAGGTAAATGGTTTKAATTCCCCCAAAATAAGCATTTATTTGAAAATGTTCGCACATTTATAGTCAACTTTTTGTGTTTCTGTGATACTCAAAGGCTGAGAAATGGTCAATTAAACTAATCTGACATACCGATATTTAGGCGCTGGTGCCATCAGACTTTTAGCTCCAACTTTGGAATGCAATGGGGTATCAACTCGTCAATTAATTGACAATTGAGAGTTGTTAGGGACACATATGCAGTGGGTGCGAAACCTGATTAGGGCGTCCACTCATGGTGCTCAGAATGACATAAATCACATTTAAATTATGGTTATTCATTTAAATATATATATATATGGTTATTCATCTTAACATGCAACTCGAGGATGCGACGCATGCGTCCTTCTTACCGAATTCCAATGCGCACTTTGAAGAAGTTAGAACAACTGACCCATTTACTTTTCCTCAGCCAACAAGACCAGTAACGAACAGCAAAATCACTAGCCTGTCAATCTAATATCCCCCATAGTAAAGTTGACCTATTCTATTGATCATCTTGTCGTTCTGTGCAGAAAGAAATAGCCTATTCTAAACAGACTCTGGGAATGACAGATCCCAAAGTCATACAACCAGTAGGCCTAGGCTACATCAAAAAAATGTTTTTTTAAAAGCAATAAGGCTGAAACAGATAAGAACGTTTAGCTTAAAATATTGATAAACTATTATTTATTCACATTATAAGCGCAGCAATGCGCACAAGGCAGTAGGCTGAGCACAAATGTTTTCGTTCCATAATGCAATTGGGGGCAAACACTGTTGTCAAAAGCACACATGCTGGCAGTTTCATGTGATAGAGATGAAAATATCCATTAGAAATTTTGAAATAGAGGAGATCTAAAGATGCACCAACTAGCATGGGTTGCTAATATGACTAGGATTGTAGCTTTGGCTACAGGACAATCAAACGAAGTTGATTTGAAAACCAATGAGAGAAATAGGCTACTGGTTTCAATGGCATATGGAACTTTGCCTCCACGTTTCTGTGGTCGGATTTGACTTGYTAAGACATGCATCATAATATGAAGTGAAATGTTCAGGTTTAAAATAATGATGTTTTCAAAATGCATACGGCCTCCAGCTCATTACAAAGTGGTGTGACGTGCTGAAGCCTAACTACCATTGCCTATAAGCACTTGAATGTTGAATGGGAAGCGTGCTTCAATTACCAGTTGAGAAATAAAAATWGCTATTTTTAATCGTGGCCAACTGGCGATCAAAACTGTTTTTAACACCCTATCGCATTTATAATTGTTATGGGCTTATAGATGCACGTTTCACAATGGGCTATTTGAGAAGCTGTAGCTCTATCTGGCTAATTTTTGGCTTATAGGTTCTGTGTTTGTATGCTGTGTTCGTGTGATAAACATAACGATTAACGAAAATACACACGCACCAATTTAATTCCAGTAATTACGCAAATGAGTGTATAGACCAACAAGCATGACCGGTCAATTATATTTACATCATCTGGTTTTTCCGTCAATGAATAGGCTGAAGAGCATTATTTTGCAATGGGTTTTATTTTCCTCGACAATTGGCCGGCGCCATTTTTATTTATCGGCTTAAAGAAAATGATCTGTCAAAAGCCGGCTATTACCGGCTAACGGAAGACCTGCAACTCAGTTCCAATTGCATTTGAAAGATGAGACTCTTGACTTGGTATGAAGACATCGACTGGAAGCTAAATGTGACCGACCGGCTCGATTCGGTCTTTTGTAGCAAAATGTGAAATGGTGTTTTTTACATTGGATAAAAGTAGAGACTCAGAGCTAGAAAATGGTATATCATACACTACAGTTGAGGAACAATGGGAAAGTAATTCTGCTTTGAAAGTTGATAAACTTGTAACCTCACTTTTGACAAAATGGCCTTTGAATYTTTCGGTACACCTACTGGAGAGCTCTTCTTTGTCTACACCCATTCAGCATRGTTCACACCCTCTTAAGCTTTAGCCCCACCCATCTCTTTAAGGATTCGTATGTGAGGCAGAGGAGAAGGGTTGTTCCGAGCGATCTGTCCTAACAGCAGTCATGCACCCAAGCTAACGTTGGCTAGCTTGCTAGCTACTTCCAGAAATAAATGAGAGAACAGCTCACTCTGACCATTTTACTTGCCCTAGCAGAGCTGGTTAGCCTGCTTTTATGTTATCCAGAGCGTTGGTGACTGCAACAGTGCTGCTGGCAACAATTTAATTATGCTTTTTTCCCAACGTTTACTGACATCGACCATATTAAACAGGTGTTGAGCGTTCATAAATTAATTATTCTGCGCTCTGGCACACTCAGACGAGAGTGCTCTGAAATCTGAGTAGATAGCCAGAGCGAATTTACCAGCTACATCTATKAACAGTTGCTGCAGTGACATCATTAACATTCTATTGAAATGGTTACTTGCATAGTGGAGTCTTTTGTTAAGACATGTAGCTAGCTAGCTAAACAATAAATCATAATCCCAAGTTATGATGTTACTAGCCTGCATGAATAACCAACCAGATTCAATATTAGCTAGCTAACATTAGTCTATAACTAGCAAAGCAAATGGCTCTGAGATACAAACATTTTTACTACACAGATCATACACGTAATGTTAGCTAGTGAGCCAGCCAGCTAACGTTAGCTAGCTAGCTAACAGTACACTTTAACTTGAAATGAAAACAACTTTCTGACCAAATTAGAAACGTGTAATATCTGAAAATTTAGCTAGCTAGACTATCTTACCTGTATAGATGGATGGCTGCTTCTCCCTCTCTGTCACGGATGCCATGGTTTCCCTTAGTTTGAAGATGTAATCCGGAGACATGTGTTTTCTCCCTTCCCTTAGCTATCATACTCTAAATCCACGGATTTCAAAACTTGGTCCTCCAGAAAGTGGAGAGCAACATTTATGCAGTTCTACTATGTGATATKATTTWAAAAAAAGCAGCGTTAGAAAGGATTACTTACACATACTGACCAGCTCAAATAGACAGAAGCGTGCTACATAGCAGACCAATCRGAACTCATCTCTCTGCATGTCCASCCTATTCATTATCTCAGCCAATCATGGCTAGCAGGAAGGTTGCTGACTTTTTCTATAGCTAAACCAACTAGGCTCATAATTTAACAATTTCATTCATATTTACAGATGGCATACAAGTTTGTTATTAAATAACATTAAAATTCACATGTTCCAGAAGGCATTGCTGCCCAAAAATGCATTTTACAAAAAAAAATGTTTACTTTCAAATGGCTTTCCTGTGAAGTAGTGACGTGTGACATATGCCCAGTTTCCTGAAACGAGTCACAAATATGAATTTACATTTGTATAGTGGCTGTCACGCCCGACAGGGGCCACATCTGGGGTCCATATCAACCTCTGTGCCAAATGTGGTGCTTTTTATCACAGTTTACTATTGAGACCAGATTTTCAGTTTAGCCATGCACCACTAGTATTCAAAATATATATTTTTTTATTCCTCCATATTAACACAGAAATCACGGTAAATCGTTTTTTGTTGTTGTTGTCTGTAACTAGTTGCATGACAGTCCTAACATTTCAGAAGGATGAAAATGGTTTCGAAATTGACATTTTTGACCCCTTGGGATAAAATGTACCCCTGTCRGCGCTTTTAAGGTTAAAGTATCTCCGCTTAACTTTATAGTATCTCGCTAATGTGTAGTGGGCTACACATTAGCGCAGATACTTTAAATCAGGGGTTCTTCATCTTTTTCAGCCTGGAACCCAAATGAGAAATTCTGTGTTTTTCTGGGACCCAAGCTTAGGAACATATGCAACTATACGTAAATATTGGTACATTTCATTGCCCTTATGCCTAAAACAAATGCAATATCGACAAAAACAAATAACAATGAAATGAAATAGCCATATAAATAGCTATTCATGTTAATTTCCCCCCATTAAACACTCTTACATATCTGTCTAGGTTGGAACTGTTGCTGTTAAAATACATGAAATAATTTTCATTCTGAACTGGAACAAACTGATTGATCATATCACACAGATGCATAACAGAACAGACACGCAGGCTTTTTGATAGTGCAACCTTAAGTAACAGTATGGATGAAGATGAAAAATGATCAGGCCTACTGTACATCTCACTGTAGAAATTGTTGAAAGAAAGTCTAGGTTGGAGGTGTTGCTGTTAAAATACAAGTCATAATTTTTTTTTTTCTGAACTGGAATAAACTGATTGATCCAGGCTGCATCACATCTGGCCGTGACTGGGAGTCCCATAGGGCGGCGCACAATTATCCCAGCGTTGTCCAGGTTTGGCCGGGGTAGGCCGTCATTGTAAATAATGATTTGTTCTTAACTGACTTGCCTAGTTAAATAAAGGTTCAATTTAAATTAAAAACATATTTAAAAAAACAATCACACGGATGTAGACCAGAAAACACACACACACACAGAGTCCTAATGAGAGGTGTGTGGCTGGTTGAGGTTTTCAACAAGCAGGTCTATTCTGGGCTCAGTTTTTGACAGTACAACACTAAGGTCATGCTCAGCATTGACACTGTTTCTGTACTTGTTTTTTAAGTAATCCAGAGTTGAGAACCCTGACTGACATAGGTATGTGGTGCCAAACTGAATCAGAACATCTACTGCTTTCTCAGTCAGGCAGGAGACAGCTTCCTGCTGTAGATGAGCAACCCAGAACTGTGTGTGTTTTTGCCTCAAAAAGCATCTTGCTTTAATCAGTTTATTCCAGTTCAGAATAAAAATGATGACTTGAATTTTAATAGCAACGGTTCCAAAATAGACTTGTTTTCAACAATAATTTCTACAGTAAGATGTACAGTAGGCCTGATCATTTTTCATCTTCATCTGTACTGTTACTAGGGTTGCACTAACAGTAGCAAGCTAACTTTCTTTGGCTAACGTTAGCTATTAGCTGTGTACAAGGCCAGGGGATTGTTTGAAAGAGAAACTCACATCTACRACTATGAGATAGTACTCCCTTATTTCTGCTMATCATCACCTGTTATAAAATGACAACAATGCCTTGCTAGCTGAATAACTTTTCCACTGTCGAAGCACTGTTTCTTGAAGCATTCTGCCCTGTTCTGAAAGAATTCCCTGTGTATACCGTCATGCTGTGGATGTTTGGTCAGGACGTGTCGTTATATGAATTTGTTTGTTTTGATTGACTCATTACTAAGCACTTCCCCGCACAAAGCACATTGAGGGAGCTCCTCGTTAATTCTCAAAGTTTATATGAAAGAGAGAAACTCATTGGTGTATTGGCTTTTCATGACGATTGYGCTCAGTCAGGACTTGTTGCTAGCATGAGTCCATTTGGCGAGTGGGAATGACAAGTCAGTGGCTGACAGCGCATCATCTGCTGTTGAACGACAGCGCTGCAGCGTGTGTCACGGAGTGATCTTCAAGATAACTCCAGAAAAAAAATCTGATAAACCGCGAAGCACACGGGCATCTCCCTCTCCCACTCGCGCAGCTGCCAAACTGAACAGAGAGCGCACTGAACAGAGACCGCAGTTGCACTTAGCCAAATCAATTCATTAAATAATTATACATTTACTCTGACACGTCTCGACACACCATTAACAGGTGCGCGACCCAAACCCATACTTTAAGAAAGGCTGTTTTAAATGTAAAGGCCCATTGAAGTGTGCAACTGTAACTTCTGAAAAGAACAGTTGGGCCTGTTTTTCTTCTATTTAAAGTTCATTTTTACTGAGACCTCGCTGTTAAGCTGTGTGTGTGTGTGTGTGAATGTGAGGGAGATTACACAATGAGTTGCCCTCTGATTCAGCGCTGGGCACTCTGTCACCCGTGCGGGGTCTCCAACAGGCTCTCTGTGAGCTCCAATCTCTGAGGAGTCACTGAACCGATTCATTTTCCAGTCTCTCTGTCTCTGTCTCTCTCTCTCTTTTTTCTCACTGACTTCCTCTCTCTATTCCCCTGGTCTTTAGCTACACCGTGACACTGTTCCTTTGTGCCACATTGGCAGCGGCTGTGGTTGTGTGGGCATCGTATGTGGGGTAGAACTGAAAGAGACTACTGTAGCTATATCAGAAAGACTAGTTCCACACCACCACACCACAACAAACAGCTATAAGAAACAAACCAGCTGTCCCACTTACAGTACAAGTCAAAAGTTTGGACACATCTACTCATTCAAGGGTTTTTCTTTATTTTTACTATTTTCTACATTGTAGAATAATAGTGAAGACATCAGAAGTATGAAATAGCACATATGGAATCATGTAGTAACCAACAGTGTTAAACAAATCAAAATATATTTTTMATTCTTCAAAGTAGCCACCCTTCGCCTAGCTAACAGCTTTGCACACTCTTGGCATTCTCTCAACCAGCTTCTTGAGGAATGCTTTTCCAACAGTTTTGAAGGAGTTCCCACATATGCTGAGCACTTGTTGGCTGCTTTTTTTTCACTCTGCGGTCCAACTCATCCCAAACCATCTCAATTAGGTTGAGGTTGGGTGATTGTGGAGGTCATCTGATGCAACACTCTTCTTCTTGGTCAAATAGCCCTTACACAGCCTGMAGGTGMGTTGGGTCATTGTCCTGTTGAAAAACAAATAATAGTCCCACTAAGGGCAAACCAGATGGGATGGCGTATCCCTGCAGAATAATGTGGTAGCCATGCTGGTTAAGTGTGCCATGAATTCTAAATAAATCACTGACAGTGTCACGAGCAAAGCACCCCCACACAATCACACCTCCTCCTCCATACTTCACGTGGGAACCATAAATGCAGAGATCATCTGTTCATCTACTCTGCGTCTCACAAAGACATGTCGTTTGGGACAAAAAAATCTGAAATTTGGTCTCATCAGACCAAAGTACAGATTTCCACCAGTCAAATGCCCATTGCTTGTGTTTCTTGGCKCAAGCAAGTCTCTTATTCTTATTGGTGTCCTTTAGTAGTGGTTTCTTTGCAGCAATTCGACCATGAAGGTCTGATTCACGCAGTCTCCTCTGAACAGTTGATGTTGAGATGTGWCCTTTGTCTTAATGATGGACTGTCGTTTCTCTTTGCTTATTTAGGCTGTTCTTGCCATAATATGGACTTGGAATTTTACCAAACAGGGCTATCTTCTGTTTACCAGCCCTACCTTGTCACAACACAACTGATTGGCTCAAACGCATTAAGAAGGAAAGAAATTCCACAAATGAACTTTTAACAAGGCACACTTGTTAATTGAAATGCATTCCAGGTGACTACCTCATGAAGCTGGTTGAGGGAATGCCAAGAGTGTGCAAAGCTGTCATCAAGGCAAAGGGTGGCTACTTTGAAGAATCTCAAATCTAAAATATATTTTGATTTGTTTAACACCTTTTTGGTTATGACATGATTCCATGTGTATTATTTCATAGTTTTGATGTCTTCACTATTATTCTACAATGTAMAAAATAGTACAAATAAAGAAAAATACTGTAATGAGTAGGTATGTCAACTTTTGACTGGTACTGTACATTGGGCTTTGTATGTCACCCTTTATGTAGTAACTTTGCTTATAAATTATTGTGAAGCAGCTATGATATAGATTCAATAAAGGAATGCTTATGAAGACTATATGTGTGTTCTATATACGTTTTGGTTCATTTAAAGTGGGACCATCCACCCGACAGAAGAAAATGGTGATAAACAGCAAAGGTTGGCCCTCAGCTTCTGCCCCTCCATTTAGTGCATGGCATTCTGCCACACTTGTTTTCTGCCTCACCCCCCCCCCCCCCTATCACCTTGTCTCTTGAATCCAGGTACCATCCCTCTCTATCCTCTTGTGGCTTCTCACACAGTCCACTCTCAATCTTCCTGTCTCCTCTCAGTCATACAAATGCACGTGCAACACACACACACACACACACACACACACACACACACACACACACACACACACACACACACACACACCACACACACACACACACACACACACACACCCACACACACCACACACACACACACACACACACACTCCTCTCTCTCTGTCTTGCTCTCACACTGTCACTTTCACAGCAGTTTTTATGATTCTTTGGCCCACTTTGACCTGCATCTTTTAATGTGACTATGGCTAGCTCCAGCTCAGGGCCTATCCATAAACAATAAGTGGAAGTCCAAGCGCTCCGGTGTTCGGGATGAACAGGACAAATGGGGCATTAGTGGGTTTAGCCCGCCCCCCCCCCCTGTCTGTTTTCCCACTGTATTCTTCGGAAGTTCGCTATTCCGAAGTAGGCCACAGCGCTAGTGTTCTGAGGCCTGTGATTTTTTTTAATTTTGGATCGCTGTTACATTCTGCTCGTGTCATTACCCCTGCAACGCCCCCTCGTTCCCAGGAGTCTTAATTCATTTATTTTCCTGTTCTTTATTTCTCTCCTCCCTCGCTCCCTTCCTCTGTGTCCCTCGTTTACAGACAGCAGATTGTCAGGGCCTGTTCTCTCTGGCTGTGTTTAATGGCTTGTTGTTATTGTGGGGCTCATGGCTCGACCTGGCTAATGGGCCATGGTTGGGAGTGTGTGTGTGGGTTGGTGAGCGAGTATACTCCTGTGTGTGTGTGTGTGTGTGTGTTCGTTCAGGTAATGAATCGTCACACAACCCTGATAGAGGCTTAGAGCCTTATGGCTCATAGCTTGTGATGAGTTGTCTTTTGTTGTGTGCGTGTAGAGGAAATTGTTCAGTTTGTCAGATAAGAGCTCTTAGAGCTGATGGATAAGGCAGGACTGAGCCACAGGACAACCCTGGGCCACACTGACTGATGTTTGATCTTTAGCGCTGAGCAATAGAGCTGTCGTATAGCTGTCATATAACTGTCATAGCTATCACAAACTGACAGGCCACTTTGGAACTTTGCATGGCTGCAGATGTGGAGGAGGCAGGAGAGAGGTCATTGTGATTTGTACATGACTTGAATTCCATTAATTCAATGAAATAACTTCTATGCTCGCTTCGAGGCAAGCAACACTGAAGCATGCATGAGAGTATCAGCTGTTCTGGACGACTGTGTGATCACGCTCTCCGTAGCTGATGTGAGTAAGACCTTTAAACAGGTAAACATTCACAAGGCCGCAGGGCCAGACGCATTACCACGACGTGTACCCCGAGCATGCGCTGATCAACTGGCAAGTGTCTTCTCTGACATTTTCAACCTCTCCCTGACTGAGTCTGTAATACCAACATGCTTCAAGCAGACCACCATTGTCCCTGTGCCCAGGAACACTAAGATAACCTACCTAAATCACTACCGACCCGTAGCACTCACTTCTGTAGCCATGAAGTGCTTTGAAAGGCTGGTCATGGCTCACATCAACACCATTATCCCAGAAACCCTAGACCCACTCCAATTTGCATTCCGCCCCAACAGATCCACAGATGATGCAATCTCTATTGCACTCCACACTGCCCTTTCCCACCTGGACAAAAGGAACACCTATGTGAGAATTCTATTGACTACAGCTCAGCGCTCAACACCATAGTGCCCTCAAAGCTCATCACTAAGCAAAGGACCCTGGGACTAAACCCCTCCCTCTGCAACTGGATCCTGGACTTCCTGATGGGCCTCCCCCAGGTGGTAAGGGTAGGTAACAACACATCTGCCACGCTGATCCCAAACTGGGCCCCTCAGGGGTGTGTGTGCAGTCCCCTCCTGTACTCCCTGTTCACTCATGACTGCATGGCCAGGCACGACTTAACACCATCATTAAGTTTGCTGACGACACAACAGTGGTAGGCCTAATCACCGACAACTATGAGACAGCCTATAAGAAGAGGCAACAGACCTGTCCGTGTGGTGCCATGATAATAACCTCTCCCTCAACGTGATCAAGACAAAAGGATGATTGTGGACTACAGGAAAGGAGTACCGAGCACGCCCCATTCTCATCGAAGGGCTGTAATGGAGCAGGTTGAGAGCTTCAAGTTCCTTGGTGCCACATCACCAACAAACTATCATGGTCCAAACACACCAAGACAATCGTGAAGAGGGCACCACAAAGCCTATTCCCCCTCAGGGACTGAAAATATTTGGTATGGGTCCTCAGAATCCTCAAAAAAGTTCTACATCTGCACCATCAAGAGCATCTTGACTGGTTGCATCACTGCCTGGTATGGCAATTGCTCGGCCTACGACCGCAAGGCACTACAGAGGGTAGTGGCGTACGGCCAGTACAACACAGGGCCAAGCTTCCTGCCATCCAGGACCTTCACAGTTGAAGGTCGGAAGTTTACATACACCTTAGCCAAATACATTTAAACTCAGTTTTTTCACAATTCCTGACATTTAATCCTAGTAAAATTCCCTGTCTTAGGTCAATTAGGATCACCACTTTATTGTAAGAATGTGAAATGTCAGAATAATAGTAGAGAGAATGATTTAGTTCATCTTTTTTTCTTTCATCACATTCCACGTGGGTCGAAGTGTCATACACTCAATTAGTATTTTGGTAGCAATGCCTTTACATTGTTTTAACTTGGGTCAAACGTTTCGGGTAGCCTTCCACAAGCTTCCCCACATAAGTTGGGTGAATGTTGGCCCATTCCTCCTGACAGAGCTTGTCAGGTTTGTAGGCCTCCTTGCTCGCACACGCTTTTTTCAGTTCTGCCCACAAATTTCTGTAGGATTGAGGTCAGGGCTTTGTAATGGCCACTCTAAACCTTGACTTTGTTGTCCTTAAGCCATTTTTGCCAAATGTCTTGGCTGATTTATTTAGATTTTCCCATGATGTCAAGCAAAGAGCACTGAGTTTGAAGGTAGGCCTTGAAATACATCCACAGGTACACCTCCAATTGACTCAAATGATATCAATTAGCTATCAGAAGCTTTTTAAAAGCCATGACATCATTTTCCGGAATTTTTCAAACTGTTTAAAGGCACAGTCTATGTAAACTTCTGACCCACTGGAATTGTGATACAGTGAAGTATAAGTGAAATAATATTGTATAAACAATTGTTGTAAAAATTAATTGTGTCATGCACAAAGTAGATGTCCTAACCGCTTGCCAAAACTATAGTTTGTAACAAGAATTTGTGGAGTGGTTGAAAAACAAGTTTAATGACTCCAACCTAAGTGTATGTAAACTTCCGACTTAACTGTATACCAGGCGGTGTCGAGGAAGCGCCCTAAAATTGTCAGACTCCAGCCACCCTAGTCAGAGACTGTTCTCTCTGCTATCGCACGGCAAGCGGTACCGGAGCACCAGTCTAGGTCCAAAAGGCTTCTTACATCCTCCCGCCTAAGACTCTGCAACGATAATCAAATGGCTACCCAGACTATTCAACATCAATGTATTTATAAAGCCCTTCTTACATCAGTTGATGTCACAAAGTGCTGTACAGAACCCAACCTTTTATTTTTTATTTATTTATCGTTATTTTACCAGGTAAGTTGACTGAGAACACGTTCTCATTTGCAGCAACGACCTGGGGAATAGTTACAGGGGAGAGGAGGGGGATGAATGAGCCAATTGTAAACTGGTGATTATTAGGTGACCGTGATGGTTTGAGGGCCTGATTGGAATTTAGCCAGGACACCGGGGTTAACACCCCTACTCTTACGATGAGTGCCATGGGATCTTTAATGACCTCAGAGAGTCAGGCACCCGTTTAACGTCCCATCCGAAAGACGGCACCCCACACAGGGCAGTGTCCCCAATCACTGCCCTGGGGCATTGGGATATTTTTTTTAGACCAGAGGAAAGAGTGCCTCCTACTGGCCCTCCAACACCACTTCCAGCAGCATCTGGTCTCCCATCCAGGGACTGACCAGGACAAACCTGCTTAGCTTCAGAAGCAAGCCAGCATGATATGCTGGCTTGCCCCAAACAGCAATCAATGCAGGTGTAGATGCACATTGGCTAGGAAAAACTCCCTAGAAAGGCAGGAACCTGGAAGAAACTGAGAGAGGAACCAGTCTATGAGGGGTGATCAGTCCTCTTCTGTCTGTGCCGGGTGGAGACTAGAGGTCGACCGATTAATCGGAATGGACGATTAATTAGGGCCGATTTCAAGTTTTCATAACAATCGGAAATCTGTATTTTTGGACACTGATTTGGCCGATTTGTATTATTATTATTATTTTTTATATATTTTTTTTACACCTTTTTTAACTAGGCAAGTCAGTTAAGAACACATTCTTATTTTCCAATGACGGCCTAGGAACGGTGGGTTAACTGCCTTGTTCAGGGGCAGAACGACAGATTTTTACCTTGTCAGCTCGGGGATTCAATCTTGCAACCTTACAGTTAACTAGTCCAACGCTCTAACCACCTGCTTTACATTGCACTCCATGAGAGAGCCTGCCTGTTACGCGAATGCAGTAAGAAGCCAAGGTAAGTTGCAAGCTAGCATTAAACTTATCTTATAAAAAACAATCAATCATAATCATTAGTTAACTACACATGGTTGATGATATTACTAGTTTATCTAGCGTATCCTGCGTTGCATATATCGATGCGGTGCGCATTCGCGAAAAAAGGACTGTCGTTGCTCCAACGTGTACCTAACCATAAACATCAATGCCTTTCTTAAAATCAATACACAGAAGTATATATTTTTAAACCTGCATATTTAGCTAAATGAAATCCAGATTAGCAGGCAATATTAACCAGGTTAAATTGTGTCACTTCTCTTGTGCGTTCATTGCACGCAGAGTCAGTGTATATGCAACAGTTAGGCCGCCCTGGCTCGTTGCGAATTAATTTGCCAGAATTTTACGTAATTATGACATAACATTGAAAGGTTTGTGCAATGTAACAGGAATATTTAGACTTGGGATGCCACTTCAGATAAATACGGAACGGTTCCGTATTTCACTGAAAGAATAAACGTTTTGTTTTCGGATGATAGTTTCTGGATTCGACCATATTAATGACCTAAGGCTCATATTTCTGTGTGTTATTATGTTATAATTAACTCTATGATTTGATAGAGCAGTCTGACTGAGCGATGGTAGGCACCAGCAGGCTCGTAAGCATTCATTCAAACAGCACTTTTGTACGTTTTGCCAGCAGCTCTTCGCAATGCTTCAAGCATTGAGCTGTTTATGACTTCAAGCCTATCAACTCCCAAGATTAGGCCTGGTGTAACCGATGTGAAATGGTAGCTAGTTAGCGGGGTGCGCGCTAATAGCGTTTCAAACGTCAACTCGCTCTGAGACTTGGAGTAGTTGTTCCCCTTGCTTTGCATGGGTAACGCTGCTTCGATGGTGGCTGTTGTTGATGTGTTTTCCTGGTTCGAGCCCAGGTAGGGGCGAGGAGAGGGACGGAAGCTATACTGTTACACTGGCAATACTAAAGTGCCTATAAGAACATCCAATAGTCAAAGGTATATGAAATACACATCGTATAGGGAGAAATAGTCCTATAATTCTATAAACTACAACTACAACCTAAAACTTCTTACCTGGGAATATTGAGACTCATGTTAAAAGGAACCACCAGCTTTCATATGTTCTCTAGTTCTGAGCAAGGAACTTAAACGTTAGCTTTCTTACATGGCACATATTGTAACGGTAGTCTTCGTCCTCCTCTGACGAGGAGTAAGAAATGTCGGACCAATACGCAGCGTGGTGAGTATTCATATTTATTTGAATACTTTCAATAAAGAACAAAAACAATAAACTGACAAAATAACAAAGACACAACAGTCCTGAAATAGTGAACACTAAACACAGGAACACATGAAACAGGACAATAAACGATACGTGAAATACACACCGAAACAGTTCCGTGTGGGACTGACACGGAAAATAACCACCTCAATCCCACAATACAAACAGGTTACCTAAATATGGTTCCCAATCAGAGACAACGACTAACACCTGCCTCTGATTGAGAACCATATCAGGCCAAACACACAGAAATAGACAAACTAGACATACAACATAGAATGCCCACTCCAGATCACACCCTGGCCAAACAAAACATAGAAACATACAAAGCAAACTATGTCAGGGCGTGACACATATTGCACTTTTTACTTTCTCTCCCAACACTTTTTTTTGCATTATTTAAAACCAAATTGAACATGTTTCATTATTTATTTGAGGCTAAATTTATTTTTATTGATGTATTATATTAAGTTAAAATAAGTGTTCATTCAGTATTGTTGTAATTGTCATTATTACAATAAATTTATAAATCGCCGATTAATCGGTACCGTGGCTTTTTTTGGTCCTTCAATAATCGGTATCGGCGTTGAAAATATCAATAATCGGCCGACCTCTAGTTGAGATTTAACAGAACATGGCCAAGATGTTCAAATGTCATAGATGACCAGCAGGATCAAATAATAATAATCACAGTGGTTGTCGAGGGTGCAACAGGTCAGCACCTCAGGAGTAAATGTCAGTTGGCTTTTCATAGCCGATCATTCAGAGTATCTCTACCGCTCCTGCTGTCTCTAGAGAGTTGAAAACAGCAGGTCTGGGACAGGTAGCATGTCCAGTGAACAGGTCAGGTTCCATAGCCGCAGGCGAACAGTTGAAACTGGAGGCAGCAGCCACGGCAGGGTGGACTGGGGACAGCAAGGAGTCATCAGGCCAGGTAGTCCTGATAAATGGTCCTAGGGCACAATTTGAATTGCCCCCCCCCCCCCCCCTTTTTACGCTGATGGCTACTCTGTTTATTATCTACACATAGTCACTAACTCTACCTACCATGTACATATTACCTCAATTACCTCGACTAACCGGTGCCCCACACATTGACTCTGTACCGGTACCCCCTGTATATATCCTCGCTCCTGTTATTTTATACTGGCTCTTAATTATTGTTATTTTTTTACTTATCTATTTTTACTTCACCTTATTTTTCTTAACTGCATTGTTGGTTAAGGGCTCGTAAGTAAGCATTTTACTGTAAGGTACACCTGTTGTATTCAGTGCCATGTGACAAATAAAATGTGATTTGATTTATGTTCTGGTGACACAACCAAGGTCTATGTACATTCAGAATAAATCAAGGGATTGTTGATGTTTGTGTAAATATTATAATGATGACCCATGGCTTTATAGGAAGTGAGCGGAACGAAGTGTCGAAATCTAATGTGTTTGTGTGTGTGTGGTGTGTGGTGTTGGTGTGTGTGGTGTGTGTGTGTGTGTGTGTGTGTGTGGTGTGTGTGTGTGTGTGTGTGTGGTGTGGTGTGTGTGTGTGTGTGTGTGTGTGTGTGTGTGTGTGTGTGTGTGTGTGTGTGTGTGTGTGTGTGTGTGTGTGTGTGTCTGGCTGTGGCACAAGGTAATTTGTAACCGAGTGTTCTTTGCCTGCTGGTCCCTTTCTGGGGTAATCTGGCTTTATGTTAGCCGCCAGCTCGTTTGATGTCAGCTCCAATAGCCATAATGGAATTTTACCGTCTGTTTCGCCCA
>NC_036862.1:32044565-32057185 GCF_002910315.2 Salvelinus sp. IW2-2015
TATATGGGAATTACCAGGAATATATGCAAATGAATATTAATACCATTTAAATGTAGATGTTTTTTGCATTGGATATATTTACCATATCATATGGAGACAGAAACATAAACCTTTTAGCTTATCATAAGTAGACATAATTGCAAATGATTAAATCCTTGCAAATAGAAAAAATAACTATTTAGTTACGAATTGAACTTTAATTAAATGAGTTGACTCTTCACATGGGATGATTTCACTGAACACAAAAGAAAGGAAATATTGAATGATCCCCAATGATCCATCGCATCTCCCAAAAACGTTTTCAACAAACGTAAAATGCTAGTCCAGAGAAACTAAAGCTTTGGTTGTCTTCCTCTCAGGCTTCCATATCTTCTGCCTGGACCTCCTCAATGTCCACCTATTGAACATCAGACTCTGAGGCATCATCTTCACTGTCACTTTACAACCTTGTTGAGGATGGCTCGTTATCAGGCTCAAAAAGCCTCAAATTTCAGAACTGCAGTTTCCTCTGCTTGAGCAACAGTGAAGTGGGCAGGGCAGTACGGATTTCTTCTCTTACATCTGCAAGCAGAGTCTGAACATCAGACAGGATGGCATTGTCTTCCTCAATCCGTGCAATGGCTACTGCTATAGGTTTCAGGACTTTCAGGCTGCTTACCACTCTCCCAAAATACATCGTCCAGGAAGATCCTCTTGATGGGGCTGTCCATATCGACAGACTGTGATATGGCCATTTCTTGGAGAGACTCCTTCCCCTCCAGGAGACTGTCAAACATGATGACAACACCACCCCAACGGGTGTTGCTGGGCAGCTTCAATGTGGTGCTCTTATTCTTCTCACTTTGCTTAATGAGGTAGAGTGCTGCTATAACTTGACCCTTCACATACCTAACCCTTTCCTTGGCTCTCTTGTAGAGTGTATCCATTGTTTTCAGTGTCATGATGTCCTTGAGGAGCAGATTCAATGCATGGGCAACAAAGCCAATGGGTGTGATGTGAGGGTAGGACTCCACTTTAGACCAAGCAGCCTTCATGTTCGCAGCATTGTCTGTCACCAGTGCAAACACCTTTTGTGGTCCAAGGTCATTGCTGACTGCCTTCAGCTCATCTGCAATGTAGAGACTGATGTGTCTGTTGTCCCTTGTGTCTGTGCTCTTGTAGAATACTGGTTGAGGGGTGGAGATGATTGATGTAGTTAATTATTCCTTGCCCACGAACATTCGACCACCCATCAGAGATGATTGCAATGAAGTCTGCTTTCTCTATGATTTGCTTGACCTTCACTTGAACTCTGTTGAACTTTGCATCCAGCAAATGAGTAGATAAAGCATGTCTGGTTGGAGGGGTGTATGCTGGATGAAGAACATTCAGAAATCTCTTCCAATACACATMGCCTGTGAGCATCAGAGGTGAACSWGTTGCATACAGTGGTTGCTCCACTAAAAGTTTAGCGATTGTGCTACGGTACTTAGAGGTAATTTGTGACCCGATTCAGGAAACTAGGCATATGTCGCAAGTCATGACTTCACAGGAGAGCCATTTCAACGTAAAAAAATATATTTTATCCCCCCCAAAAAAAATTTGTGGCAGAAATACCTTCTCGAACTTGTGAACTTTCAAGTGCCTTAATATRAATCTTGTGTGTCGTCTGTAAATACAAATAAAATTGTTAAATTACGAGCCTAGTTGGTTAAGSTACAGAAATAGACAGCAACCTTGGCTGAGATGATGAGTGGGCTGGACATGCCGAGAGACGAGTTTGGATTGGTCTGCGGTGTTGCATCTTGTGTCTATAAAAWGAGCTGCTCTTTATGCGTAAATAATCCTTTCTACTGCAGTTTTTTCAAAATATGTTATGTTAGCCATGGAGAACTGCAAATATGCTGCTACTGCTCTCAATAAAATTGCTGCCCTGAATTTATCAGGCGCTATTGAGCAAAGGTCAGTGGCAAAAAGTTGTGATYGACTTCTTTCTGGATGACGATTGATGCAATGCTGACTCTCTCATTTCAAAACATGTTTTGAATACTGTTGGTCTGTCTTCCTGCTCTAAATGGAAACCGTTTCATTGAGTGCTAAGGCAATCATTCTTTCTAGTGTGGTAGATGTGCTTAAAGTTAGAGAATGACCAATATGGATAATTTTACGGCAGATACCGATTATATATTTTTTGTTGGGGGGGGTCAAGGAGGCCGAAGGCCAAAATTCAATATCATAAAATTTGAACATTTTATAAAATATCTCAGAGAAAGCCATTTATGCATCAATTTTAAAATCAAATAATAKATTTGACTTTTTTTTTACCAATCTAACTATATAACATAATGTTATTTGAATGGTAAATCTCTTGATAAACTAGGTACAATTGAAGTCGGAAGTTTTATTTATTTATTTTAAATTTTAAGGGGTGGATCAGCTTAAGAATTTTGCTTCCAATGTAATTTTCTGCATCATTTCCAATCCCCCATATATTTTTGGTAAATATATACATCCATTCACACATGCATACATATACACATATATACTACACATACCTATATAGACATACATACTTTTTTAAAGAATATACCTTTATTATTATTCCCCGCAAACCCTACCACCAATCCCCCAATTGGAGTAAACTAATAAACACTTCTGCTTTTACCTTCAATTTATACATCTTATACACATTTTACAGACACAATCTACTTTACAATAGTTCTCTCTTGTTTGTTCTTAGTCCTTCCTCTATTTCTGATGTCCATCCAGTTTGATTTCTATTTGTAACTGTGCTATTTCACAAAAGTTCCGAACCTATATACATTTTACAGATCCCATATGCTTTACATTGTTTATCTTGTTATTAGTCCCACCCTTCAGCTCCATTCAACCCTCCACATCTATCTCTCAACATCATCCATTTCGGATTTCTATTTGCCATATATTTTTCAACTGTGCTGTGATGCTTCACAAAATAATTGAACCTTCCTATTCTCATAGCTTCTACAGATTGTAAATTAAAAATAATCGTTTTTGCTAAAATAATTATTATATTATTGATTGATTGACTATGGCTTTTCAAATCACCAGTATTGCTATCTGTAGCGTTAGTTCTAGGCAAATGTTGCAATTCTTCAGCCATTCCTGAACCTGTGACCAAAAACGAGCTACATATGGACAATACCAAAATAAATGATCTAATGACTCTGCCTCCTCACAGCAGAATCTGCAGAGCTGGAAAGATTGTATCCCCCATATATATAACATTCTATTAGTTGAAGTCGGAAGTTTACATACACTTAGGTTGGAGTCATTAACCTCGTTTTTCAACCACTCCACAAGTTTCTTGTTGCCAAACTATAGTTTTGGCAAGTCTGTTAGGACATCTACTTTGTGCATGACACAAGTAAATTTTCAATTGTTTACAGACAGATTATTTCACTTATACTTCACTGTATCAAAATTCAAGTGGGTCAGAAGTTTACATACACTAAGTTGACTGTGCCTTTAAACAGCTTGGAAAATTCCAGAAAATGATAGGCTAATTGACATAATTTGAGTCAATTTGGAGGTGTACCTGTGGATGTATTTCAAGGCCTACCTTCAAACTCAGTACCTCTTTGCTTGACATCATGGGAAAATCAAAAGAAAATCAGCCAAGACCTCAGAAAAAAAGTGTAGACCGCCACAAGTCTGGTTCATCCTTGGGAGAATTTCCAAATGCCTGAAGGTACCACGTTCATCTGTACAAACAATAGTACGCAAGTATAAACACCATGGGACCACGCAGCCGTCATACCGCTCAGGAAGGAGACGCGTTCTGTCTCCTAAGATGAACGTATTTGGTGCGAAAAGTGCAATCAAATCCCAGAACAACAGCAAAGGACCTTGTGAGATGCTGGAGGAACAGGACAAAGTATCTATATCCACAGTAAATGAGTCCTATATTGTCATAACCTGAAAGGCCGCTCAGCAAGGAAGAAGCCACTGCTACAAAACCGCCATAAAAATGCCAGACTACGGTTTTCAACTGCACATGGGGACAAAGATCGTACTTTTTGGAGAAATGTCCTCTGGTCTAATGACAACATAGAACTGTTTGGCCATAATGATCATCGTTATGTTTGAGGAAAAAGGGGGGATGCTTGCAAGACGAAGAACACCATCGCAATCATGAAGCACGGGGGTGGCAGCATCATGTTGTGGGGGTGCTTTGCTGTAGGAGAGACTGGTGCACTTCACAAAATAGATGGCATCATGAGGACGCCAAAATGATGTGGATATATTGAGGCAACATCTCAAGACATCAGTAAGGAAGTTAAAGCTTGGTGCAAATGGGTCTTCCAAATGGACAATGACCCCAAGCATACTTCCAAAGTTGTGGTAAAATGGCTTAAGGACAACAAAGTCAAGGTATTGGAGTGGCCATCACAAAGCCTGACCTCAATCCTATAAAGAAATTGTGGTCAGAACTGAAAAAGCGTGTGTGAGCAAGGAGGCCGACAAACCTGACTCAGTTACACCAGCTCTGTCAGGAGGAATGGGCCAAAATTCACCCAAGCTTGTGGAAGGCTACCCGAAACGTTTGCCTCAAGTTAAACAATTTAAAGGCAATGCGACTCAATATTAACCAAATTCTTTTTGAGTGTATGTGAACTTCTGACCCACTGGGAATGTGATGAAAGAAATAAAAGCTGAAATAAATCATTCTCTCTACTATTATTCTGACATTTCACATTCTTAAAATAAAGTGGTGATCCTAACTGACCTAAGACAGGGAATTTTTACTAGGATTAAATATCAGCAATTGTGAAAAACTGAGTTTAAATGTATTTGGCTAAGGTGTATGTWAACTTCCGACTTCAACTGTAAATGAAGATGGCATAGGCCTACTCACAATACAGGTGAATGCATATTCAGTAGGAGTGTGCATGCATTCAGGTATTTAGCTTGTTTTGGCTGTTCAGTGGCTGACTTACTGATCAACAACATTTGCATAGAAGCATCACTCCAGCATGTCATGCCTCTTTGAAAGGATATCATTTAGGCATCACTGTTGGACTGAGAATATAAAATAACATCTATTCAATGCGAATAGGTCCAACATAATGTCATGATTTGTGATCACGGATGCTTATGAATCTTGTATTTTAAGGACTTTTTTGTGATCTGGAATTATTTTATTTTTTCAGCTGTCAGGACGCATCTCTAAACAATATTGCTGCCAGGATGAAATTCGAAACATATCAATTGGCTTGTTCAGCCATCTGTCAAGAAATGGGTGTGTTTTTACATGATCCTACTGCTACGATTGGATAGAGCGAGGCTGTAACTCCGCCCCTTTCACATCTAACATCTCTCTCCATCGCTCATATCACTTGGTGCTGTTTACTGCTACTATGAGAAATGGCTCAATGGCGATGACATTTGCTAACAGGCCATAAATGTGCATAATATCTATTGAGGAGACCGAGTGTAGGAAAAAAATMAAACGGCAATGCAGGTTCTGTCTGAATGACTCTACCCATAATTTGAGATGTGAGAACACACGCGCTGATCTACAGCTTTCTTGGTCCATAAACATGCAGGAAGATTCTTAGGTAGCTAAACCTATTGCCAAACTTTATTTAGGCATTTTAAAACACTTTCCCTATTATGACAATCATCTAATCCGACTATCAACTGTCAATTTATGGATTCGATTGTGGCCGGTCAGATCTGCACACCAGTAAATAACTAACGTTACACCGCAGGTCAGATGGCTCGTTGCCAAAAATGTATCATGTTCAKAATGATAACATGCWAACGTTAGCTAGRTACATTGGCTAWTAGCTCCTAGCTGATATSTCTTAGCACCATGTTTATTTAGCCAGCTAGCTAGCATAGTAGCTAATATACAGTAGCTAGCTAGCTAACATCACAGATGAAAGGGTTATCGTAATCTTTGCTAAAAGGTCACATAGCCATCTGCTTAGCTAGCTTGCTTATTGCATGCATGTCTGGGCACGTCCACACATGCCTTATTAATGAATTAACTAAACAAATATTTGCAACAGGAGTTTGATTTTGGCCACTGTCAATTAATCKATTTCTCAATACGGCACATTTCTGTTGGAGAATGAGCTAGCTTGCTGCTGATTTTCCCAGCTTGACATTCTTCTGCATTGTGCAGTGCTCGTGGCTCAGGTGGTGATTGGCGGCTGGCATAGCAGCAGCTTTGCTATCGTCAAAGCCGATAGAGAAGGGGCGATAGACTAGAAAAGGCCAGTATCGGCCSGATATATCGGCACAAACGATTATCGGTCAGTGTAATTGTTGACAAGGCAGTGTGCATATACCTCACATTTGTTTAATAAGTAGAGCACTCTAAAACACTCGCACAAAGATCAAAATAGATAAGAACGTGTGTGTCGTGGAAGTTTGTTACTTGGAGAGGGCATTGTGTGAGGCTGGTCCTTCCTCTTCTTGTCCCAGTGACACAATAGTGTCAACTATCCTGTTGTCTATCTTTGGGCAAGTGTCACCCAAGTGTGTCACACACACACACACACACACACACACACACACACACACACACACAAGGCCTGCGCGAACATCAACACACACACACACACACACACACACACACACACACACACACACACACACACACAACACACACACCACCCACACACACACACACACACACCCACACACCACACACACACAACACTACACACTACGCACCACACACACTAACACACACGACACACACACAAGCATCCACCCTTACAGTGTCCCCAGTACAGAGCAGCCTGTAGATCTTACATATACACACAGAAGTCCAAAGGACAGTATACCAAGATCATCCTACTGGCCAAACAATTGCCTGGGCGTGGGAGAGCAAGAGAGGGCCCAGTCTTGTTGATGTTGTGCAGTATCCCATGGATCTAAATCAGGTAAGACCAGTTAGCCATCCAGTCACACACACGACTCCACTGTAACTCAGCACTGTTGTGGTAGAACCTCGGCTTATGGTGAGATACGCTTAGCAATCCATTGTTTGTGAACTGTTGTGTTAGCGCAGCGTGTTGCCGTGTCACATGTGTGTGAGCAATTGTGCTAGTTGTGTGCTAGCATAAGTGAGCAATCTGTTGGTGGAAAGTGATTTTGCGTGTGTCTGTGTTTGTGTGTGAGTGTTGTGTGTGCGTGCAATGTAAGTCTATGTTGTGGTCTGAAAGAGAGAGGGCATTCAAAGCCACACAGTCTCGTTTCCAACGGAGAAGATGTTCAATTGCTTCATCCACATGGAATTCACATAACACCAGCAGAAGTAAATACGAGAAATCCAAATTGGAAAAAGACAGAAGGAAAGAGATGCCTGAAATCAGTACATGAGATTGGAAGTATAAAAACAAAGGCAAAAGCAACAATGAAAATTGGGTCACGAGTTTTTTCTTGACCACACTCCGACCTGACCAGACACCTCATCACTCACCAAAAATATTTGCAAACGATCGAAGCGTACCCAAAACACACAAGCCACCTGTATTACCGAGTTTTAGTCAGTCTTCCACATCTTGACAACATTTTGTCCATTAATTGCGATTCCAACTATACACCACGCACACACACACACACGACACACACACACACACAACACACACACACACACACACACACACTACTGTGGTTTCAAATAAACACTGTGTTTATGAAAGAGAGGTGTGCTTGTGTGTGTGTCGTGTGCATGTGCGTGAGTTGTGTGCGTGTACGTCTCTGTAGTAGAGCTTCGCGCCCATTTAACTAAGATAAGCAAGCGCTCGCAAAGTTAATCTCTTTCCCCCCAACCACATCCTATTAAACGCTCTCTGTCTGCCGGCCCTGTACTCACTAGCCTATCCATTCTAACACACACAAGCAATCTGTATCAGTATGTCACAAGGATGTGCACAGTTAATTCAAATATTTAAACTATCCAAACAGACGTTAGTATTGCGAATACACGCTGTATCATTGTTTTGATTGATAGTAACACATGGCTTACAATATACCCTATTACAATAAAATAAAAGAGAGGTGAACTATCAATTCATTGAATATATTTGCATAGATAAACATGCCTTATCATATCAAATGACCAAGTAGTGAACATAAATCATTACCATGTTAGAATTTCAGGAAAATTCATTTTTAAAAACACCCAATAAAATCCAGCTTTGGATTGTGGCGGCCCTGCTCTCAACTAATGAAAGTTAATAATACCCCAATGCAGAGCTACAGCAGACTTCCGAGAGAGGAGTGGTTTTCAGCACCTATGGCTCTATGCAGCTGGCTCACTCCTAGTTCTGGAGTGATCCTTTGCAGTAGCTTACGTGTTCGCTGATAACAAACTGTGCGAGCGAGAGTGCGTTCGGTTCAACACTCCGCAAGAATGGGATCCATGGTCGGAATTTTCATAACAACCAAGGCAAGACAGCAGCGGTGAATTTCGAATAGTTAATTTAGATCAACTGTTCTGATTGGCGCTAAATGTAAACAAAGCAGTGCCGAACTGGGCCTCTGCCAGTGGCCAACATCTACAAGCAATAGCAAACTTATAGTCAATCATGTCTCGCCACAATTCCAACCCGAGCCCACGATGACAAAATTTTAGTAGATACGACCAGACACTTACACACTTCCCTATAATTACCGTCAATACGAAATAGTATCATTATTCTATTGCGACTATTTGTCCTCATCGACAACTTCCCGCCTATGACTCAATCTATACCATCCTTTCATAGGACTCAATCCTGTAAACGTAATTAACCATATAGATGGTAGAAATACTTTACTAGACTCCTAAATTAGACATTCTCAGAATTCTGTAACCAGTTTTTCCATCTCCTTTGTATTTCTAATTCAAACTCTGAATAAGATAAAGAATCGGTACCTGGAAGTCCACCCGCTCCTCCGCACTTCTGGTTAGGCGATCTACCTCTGCACCCCCTGCACTCACCTTAACTCATCCTGAGTACCCTCCGAACCTGGAAATCTTCTAACACCACAGCTATGTAAGAATCTCCCTTATCCCCTATAAAATGTACTATAACCCTATCTAACAACCTCTGGACTCTAATCCTCCTATGCCTGCTATTAAACCCTGAGCCGTCGAGCTACAGACACGAAATAGCAAATTTCCTAAATTTCCATTACTAACCTCACTTATCACGCCCATGTCTCTTACTCTGACTCTGACGAGCCATGAAGCCTGACCTCTTATTATCTAGCAGTTGTTAGAATCCGGTTAATCTATTACCAGACGTCACTAACACCCCGTGCTCTACTCTACCTGATACCCTGAAGAGCCTTTTAGACTTCAATAAACAAGCCATGTTACAATCATATAACCTTCATTACCCAACCATCACAACACAACCCCGCTCCAATCCTTTACCGTGACTATCTCACCTGACACTTGAGCTAGCCGACCTCTAAACAGTCTAGTAATACACACCTCACCTTCCACCCTACCCTAAATCCCCAGATGAAGAGTAACAAAATCATGGAGAAGTTGCCGAAGTTGTCGTTCTCAATGTCACCTTCTAAACACCTTTGTTTTTCCCTGTATTAATAACTCCTCTTCGCTGTGTCCTGCTCCCAGTTTCCGCAAACGAATGTGCATCGCCTGGCCCTACCTGCAACCCACAGGTAAGCTGGTTCGACTTTCCACGACTAGGTTGACCAAGACCTAGTACGAAAACACGTATGGCATCGCTGCACGTTAAACTCTGGAGTGTTCATGCTAATATTACCAAAAAGTAAAGAAATACCCTGCACCTAGAAGGGATAGCCAGCTTGGCTGCACATTCACACCCAATCGATTCTAAACCAAAAGTAGGAAATGTAACGTCGATGAAATATTTATGCCGATCCTGAGCATACAAACAGAACAACACAATGCTGTTATCACGTGTTAATGTCCGATTCATATATACAGCTGCAAAAAGTACTTTCACTTGTGCAGCCACCAATTGTCAAGGTCCTCCTCATCTTAAGATAAAAATGAGAGGAGGGCCCTGTTAATTCATAACTATAGGTACACGTCAACAATGTATGACAGAGCGACAATATAGTAATAGAAGAACCACAATCCTATGAAGAATGCGTCATAGTAAGGGATCGGATTTCAATTGATTATCTTGCATAGAACCAATTTATGCACTAATCCTAATGCTGCTGACAAAATACTTTCCTAGCCCCCACGGTTATTGAAATTGGCCCTACATAATAATTAAAGAAGTTTGTCTCCCTTAATCAGGTTATGAAGAAGTCCCGCCACGCCTAAAAATGCCTAACTTCCGCTGCTCTAGTGACAGTGAAGCTGGAAGTTAGCAATAGCTAAGCATAGGAGAACAGTCTTGTGAGTGGCTATTATCACACTCAAATTTCCTGTAATAGCAATGTGATTAACCTCAGTCCCACCTTTGGGACCAATATTTTTTAAATTCCTAACCCTTAAATATTGTTCATCAGGCAGTATTTCTATCCAGCTGAGACTCAAAGGTCTCTTTTTACCAAGATGAGCCCTGAAAATGTCACCCATAAACTGACTAGAGACAGAAACATCTCTCACGACCACATACCAACACACTAAGAGTAACAACAAATACTGACAACCAGGATGAAGCGAAAGTGAACGGCAGTGAGACGAGAGCGATACAACCCATTGTACATGGGTTGACTCCACAACGATGAGTGTAACAAGCATTCGTAGTTTCCGATTTGTACACCCACATAGTGAAGAAAACAACATAAAGACAAAAAGTCTAACTGTAGACTAAACTATTGTCTTGGTCAGGGGCAATGCCTGAGAAGATAAAGTGTGCCGATCAAAAACACCCGGACAACCGAGGCCATACTACGCCCTAAGACCGTCACTTTGACTCCAGTTACGTTTCCATGCTCCCCAGCCATAATAATTCCACAGTGCTAAGGATGAGGTGAGATCAACACTCTTATGAGTGAGTTCAGATCTCTACCAATGACCTGCTTTATTGACCGATTACTAAATATTTGGAGGATTCCAATAAGATAGATGAGCTCTCAAAGACAGCGATAGATATAGGATTGATAGAGTGACTTTAGCCTAGCGAATCTAACGCATATGAAGAGTATGTTTCTCATATATACAACTTAACTTATCGCAGTCGGATATAATCCACACTATGTGACTAGCAGAATTAGGAGAATGAGCCGCTGCGGATTGTTGAAGCTAAGATCGAGTCACTTGAGATACCGAAGAATGAAGAGAGGAATGGCAAGAGATTTGTTTTTTCAAACAATAGAATATGTGTGATCCAAAAGCTCCTTCTGAAATCAATAAGATATTTCGAAAACGGAGTATTGAGAGTTGATGGGCACCGCGTATCAGTGACACATCCACAGATTCAGAGATTGGTACGAAACATCACGAGCAGTTGCAGTGATTGCGAACGGTAGCGTATCCAGTTCAGTATGTAAGCTGGACTCCATTTCAGTACGTTCTATTCTCGCATGCTAAAGGAGTGTGCGCTTTCCAATAATGAATGAATGTGGTTTGAAATTCTCTAAAGAAAAAAGAGAATCATAACCAAGAGGATTTTAAAAATGAACATCTACTAGTTTTTTTGTAGATGTTTTATTGTTTATGTTTATTTGTCCGTCAACTGAAAAGATCGACACTGAGAGCAGCGGCATCACAGCGGAATGTCAGAGATAGCTGAGAAAGTGACTAAATTGTTGTAGTATAACGTGGTAGAAAGTAGCAAGCTGTGGAGATGCCAAGTATAGAGGATTGAGCAGATGACATATGCCATGGTTCCTGTTATTAGTATGTTATAAATCACACTAGATATCCACATCAGGCCAACGCAATATTGAAAGAGGAGATCAAACCAACAGGAGGAATTAAGTCCTATTCTAGCGCGCCCAAGTGAAATTTTGAACATCAATGAGTATAAGAGTACTCTTGTCTCGTAGTGAATCACTTAGCCAGCAGTGAGAATATTTACACAACTTTTATGAGGCGGTTACAAATCGCATCACATGGACATCTGAGAGTGCGTAGTACAATAATAGATGCTACCCCTTATAAACATATACTACACCTACGAATCTATCACACACTATTGCTGGCTCATTAAGTAAGACACCAACCGACATGCTAAGGACAAGTGCGTTCGGACACACACCCCCGTTACGGTCGTGGCATAAGCCAAAATAAGCGAGCTCGCACGAATTGATGTAATCCCTATGTCCTCACCTGCTCCACCACGCTATTGAGCCTGTGTCGACATTCTGAGCGAGAGAGATTGACTTTTATATATGATGTCATCGTCACCAGGACGGCTGGCAAGATTAAGAACGACATCTGACCAGAGAGCCTGGTTCAAGAGTCCTCACAAGACTGCGTGTGTCGATGGCTGTTATCTGTTGTGTGCTGTGTGTCAAGGTAGTGTGCCCGAACCTCCTGGAGAGCTAATTTAATGACTCCCTAAACCGGTCATTGAAGAACCCTGATACAGCATGTGTAAAACGACCATGTGTCTCCGACAATCCCCCTGATGTGCCCTGTACCGATGTAGGGTGTCGTGGCGCAAAACAAATCCCTGTGACAATGTGACAACTGTTGTGTC
>NC_036862.1:32057274-32059816 GCF_002910315.2 Salvelinus sp. IW2-2015
ATCTAACCACATCATATTATAGAAATCTAGTGCCCGACGGCACAACTATTGGTTGATACATGCAACGTCTGAGAAAGGGAACGCAACCAAACTTTTCAGTGAACAATTGTGACATGCTCACAGATGTCTTACTATGACATCATCATGGAATCCATGCATTATTATTGTTATGACATCTTCATGGAATTGATGCAAGACATCACATATCTCTTGTTTTGACATCATCATGGAATCCATATAGATGCAATAAAGAGGTCATTGGAACTCGACCAAAACAATGGAAATGCCATGGAAACGTGTGGGGGGTTAAGATGTCGTGGGGGAAAGATCCCAAATCTCCTCATTGCCCCGCCAGCAAAGTTAGTCTACATTTAGACTTTTGTTTATGTGTATTTCACACTATGTTGAGGTACAAATCGGACTACAATGCTTGTATCGGTGTCWACCCCAATACATGTTGATGTCATTATTAGTTAACTTCTTTCTGCTTGCATTTTGTATTTATATTTTGATGTGTSTATTTTCTGTCATTTATGTAATTCAAGCCTCATCTGTAAAAGAGACCTTGGTCTCAGTATGACTCCCTGATAAAATAAAGGTTAAATAAAAATGGTCCCCAATCAACTGCATTATACTGTATTAAAAAARGACTTGGTCTACCACCACAGCTTTCTCTATGCTAGCTATGCTACCAGCTTACTGTATATGAGCGGAAGTTAGCATTTAGCAGTCACTTCTTCTAAACCTGAAAAGGAGAGACAACTTCGAAGAATTATTATGTAGCCCAAAATACAGTGGGGCAAAAACGTATATTTGTCAGTCCACCAAATTTCATAAGTTTGCAAATAAATTCATAAAAAATCCTACAAGCGATTTTCTGGATTTTTTTTCTATTTGTCTGTCATGTTGAAGTGACTAATGAAAATTACAGGCCTCTCTCATTTTTAGAGTGGGAGAACTTGCACAATTGGTGGCTGACTAAATACTTTTTTGCCCCACTGTATTCAAAATCAGACATCAGTTAACACATTGTGGGCCTGTTACAATACATAAATCATGACGTATTTCCACTTTGTTAGATCAGATTGGTTGAATGTGCGCCAAGCCGGCACCTTCTATGCATTTTTTACATTTTAGTAATTTAGCAGACACTCCAGAGTTACAGTAGCGAATGCATACGTTTTCGTACTGGCTCGCCCGTGGGAGTCGAACCACAACCTTGGCGTTGCAGGTGCCATGCTCTACCAACTGAGCCACACAGCGAAAGTTAATACAGGGAACACAAATGATTAGAATCATTAGAGAACGCACTCTCACTCTAATGATGTTCCTCATCTTGGATTTGTAATGAAGGATTCTAACTGCTGTTAGAGTCAGGCTCAGGGTATCAGTAGAGTAGAGCAGGGTGTAGTGATTTGTAATGAAAGGATTCTAACTGCTGTTAGAGTCCAGGCTCAGGTATCAGTTAGAGTAGAGCAGGGGTGTAGTGATTGTAATGAAAGTTCTAACTGCTGTAGAGTCCAGTAGATAGTAGAGTAGAGCGTGTATGATGTAAGATCTAATGCTGTTAGAGTCCAGGCTCAGGTATCAGTAGAGTAGAGCAGGGGTGTAGTGATTTGTAATGAAAGGATCTAACTGCTGTGAGTCCAGGCTCAGGTATCAGTAGAGTAAGCAGGTGTAGTGCTACCAAGTGCGGAGGAGCGTGCTCCCTCACTTTTTAAAAACAAAACTACAGATTTCTGGAATTCAATTTAAGTCTAATAAATTCTAACCATTATATTTAATTACCACAAAAATTCTATGAAAAATTATAGAAGACAAACCAAATAAATATGTATAGTAGACTAAAGGAGGTAAATTTGTTCTCACTGTCATCGCGCTCTGGAAGTGGCGAGAATGATGAACTATAGGCTACGTGTGTGCACTGCAGAGGCCCGTCGGATGCTTGACCACTTTGGCCAATAAGAACGTTGAACAAAAATCCAAATTCACCGTTGTCTGCCTTGATGTTCATAAAACCCCATGGACCCTCTCTGCGCAGTGGAACCCAGAACGATATGTGACCATTTGGTTACAGCGACACCGCTCTCCAGACACCACATCAACTAGAGTGGCCACTGCAAAGCCCAAGTAGCCTGATCCTCTCTGAAAGTTGCTGTAGCTCTGCTTGGGGTATTTAACTTTCATTAGTTGAGACGCAGGGCCCACACCAAAAGCTGGATTTTATGGCTGTTTTAAAAATGAATTTCCTGAAATTCTACATGGTAATGATTTGTTTCACTACTTGGTCAATTGATATGATAGCATGTTATCTTGCAAATATATTCAATCAATTGATAGTTCACCTCTCTTTATTTTATCTGTAATAGGGTATATTGTAGCCATGTGTTAAAGCTAATCAAATCAAACATGATACAGCGTGTTTCGAATACTAACGTCTGTTTGGATATTAATATTTGATAACTGCACATCCTGGAATGGACATCTGAGTACAGATTGCGTGTGGTGTTAGAATGGATAGGCTGTGAGTACAGGAGTGGCG
>NC_036862.1:32063888-32067813 GCF_002910315.2 Salvelinus sp. IW2-2015
TGCATTTTCTGGATTTTTTCTAATTTTGTCTGTCATCGTTGAAGTGTACCTATGATGAAAATTACAGCCTCTCTCATCTTTTTAAGTGGGAGAACTTGCCACAATGGTGGCTGACTAAATACTTTTTTGCCCCACTGTATATCAAAATCAGACATCAAAACACATTGTGGGCCTGTTTACAATACATAAATCATGACGTATCCACTTTGTTAGATCAGATTGGTTGAATGTGCGCCAAGCCGGCATCCTTCTATGCATTTTTTTACATTTTAGTAATTTAGCAGACACTCCAGAGTTACAGTAGCGAATGCATACGTTTTCGTACTGGTCGCCCGTGGGAGTCGAACCAACAACCTTGGCGTTGCAGGTGCCATGCTCTACCAACTGAGCCACACAGCGAAAGGTTAATACAGGGAACACAAATGATTAGAATCATTAGAGAACGCACTCTCAACTCTAATGTAATGATGTTCTCTCATCTTGGATTTGTAATGAAAGGATTCTAACTGCTGTTAGAGTCCAGGCTCAGGGTATCAGTTAGAGTAGAGCAGGGTGTAGTGATTTGTAATGAAAGGATTCTAACTGCTGTTAGAGTCCAGGCTCATGGTATCAGTTAGAAGTAGAGCAGGGGTGTAGTGATTTGTAATGAAAGGATTCTAACTGCTGTTAGAGTCCAGGCTCAGGGTATCAGGTAGAGTAGAGCAGGGGTGTAGTGCTACCAAAGTGCGGAGGAGCGGTGCTCCCTCACCTTTTCAGTTTGAGAATACACAGAGATGGAAAAACTACAGAATTTCTGGAATTCAATTTAAGTCTAATAAATTCTAACCATTATATTTAATTACCACAAAAATTCTATGAAAAATTATAGAAAGACAAACCAAATAAATATGTATAGTAGACTAAAGGGAGGTAAATTRTGGTTTCTTCACTGTCATCGCTCTGGAAGTGGCGAGAATGATGAACTATAGGCTACGTGTGTGCACTGCAGAGGCCCGTCGGATGCTTGACCACTTTGGCCAATAAGAACGTTGAACAAAAATCCAAATTCACCGTGTGTCTGCCTTGATGTTCATAAAACCCCATGGACCCCTTCTTGCGCAGTGGAACCCAGAACGATATGTGACCATTTGGTTACAGCGACACCGCTCTGCCAAGGACACTCAAACTAGAGTGGCCACTGCAAAGCCCAAGTAGCCTGATCCTCTCTGAAAGTTGCTGTAGCTCTGCTTGGGGTATTTAACTTTCATTAGTTGAGACGCAGGGCCCACACCAAAAGCTGGATTTTATGGCTGTTTTAAAAATGAATTTCCTGAAATTCTACATGGTAATGATTTYTGTTCACTACTTGGTCAATTGATATGATAGCATGTTTAATCTYTGCAAATATATTCAATCAATTGATAGTTCACCTCTCTTTTATTTTATTCTGTAATAGGGTATATTGTAGCCATGTGTTAAAGCTAATCAAATCAAACTATGATACAGCGTGTATTCGAATACTAACGTCTGTTTGGATATTTTAATATTTGAATAACTGTGCACATCCTTGGAATGGACATCTGAGTACAGATTGCTGTGTGGTGTTAGAATGGATAGGCTGTGAGTACAGGGCCGGCAGAACAGAGAGCGTTTAATAGGATGTGGTTGGGGGGGAAAGAGATTAAGTTGGAGCGTTTGGCTATGAGTTAAAATGGGCCGGCAGCTCTACTACAGAGAGCTACACGCACACACTCACGCACATGCACACGCACACACACAAGCACACTCTTCTTTCATAAAACACAGTGTTTATTTGAAACCACAGTAGTGTGTGTGTGTGTGTGTGTGTGTGTGTGTGTGTGTGTGTGTGTGTGTAGTTGATCGACATTAATGGACAAAAATGTTGTCAAGATGTGAAGACTGCCACTAAACTCGGTCAATACAGTGGCTGTGTGTTTTTGGGGTAACCGGTCAGTTTGCAAAATATTTTGGTGAGTGATGAGGTGTCCTGGTCAGGTCGGGATGTGGTCAAGAAAAACTCGTGACCCCAATTTTCATTGTTGCTTTTTGCCTTTGTTTTTATACTTCCAATCTCATGTACTGGATTTAGGCATCTCCCTCTTCCTTCGTCTTTTTTCCAATTTGAGTTTGTTTTCTCCTGTAGTTTTTTTTTCTTTCTGTGGATGAAAACAAATTGAACATTCCACTCCTTGGAGAACAGACTGTGTGGCTTTGAATGCCCCCTCTCTTTCCGACCACAACATACGATTACATGCACGCACACACACACACTCACACAAACACAGACACACGCAAACACACTTTCACACACACGATTGCTCACATGCTCACACACACACAATTGCTCACACACATGTGCACGCACACGCATGCGCTAACACACATTCACACACATAGGATTGCTCACGTGCTCACACATAAGCCGAGGTCTACCCACACAGTGCTAGTTACAGTGGAGTGTGTGTGTGACTGGAGTGCTAACTGGTCTACTCTGGATTTGATCCAGTACTGACCCAACAATCACAAACTGGCCCCTCTCTCTCCCCACCCCAGGCATGTGTTGGCCAGTAGGATGTCTTGGTAACTGCCTTTGGACTTTGTGCTATGATCCTGCTACTGAGGACTGCTCTGTACTGGGGACACTGTAAATGTGTGTGTGTGTGTGTGTGTGTGTGTGTGTGTGGTGTGGTGTGTGTGTGTGTGTGTGTGTGAATATGTGTGTGTGTGTGTGTGTGTGTGTGTGTGTGTCGCCATAACTCTTTCCCACAAATATAGGGAAGTACAGTCCGAATGGCTAAACATTCTCCCTGGAGTTGGAGTCACTTGTTGGCCCTCCAGATGGCCCTGTCTTTGTATGACGTAGCCCCATAGAGACCCATGAAAGAAGTGGGCTAATGGCTAATGGTACTCATTTCAATGATTACGATGGTTGTGTTGACAGTCATTCTACCTCCCCCTGACAGACACTTTGGCATAAGGTCACAGAATGAGCATAAATAGTTTGGTTGGGTGACGTGGGCATAACCCTCAGTCTCCTGTTTCCAGTGGTATTGTCATGCTAACAGTGTTATCCTGTAGAGATAGATCTGTGTTCTGTCTGTCCCTGACTCACTGTCACTAACTGTGTTCTGTCTGTCCCTGACTCACTGTCACTAACTGATGACACGGCTAAAGTGATATCATCCTATGTGTGGGGACACTGAGGGGCCTTGTGGTAACGATTGCCATGGAGGGTAAGGGGGTGGTGGGTAGTGGGGGGCAGGGTTGGCACTGGTTGCTTGTAGTGCTTTGAGAGCACCATTCACCCAATCCAAATACTTTCTTTATTTGTGTCTAGCCACTGACCAGTCCCTTTCATAGCAGATTGCTGATAATAGCCACCCTTGGCTTTTGTCAATTAAGTGTTTGTGTGAATGGGACAGACAGGTTATCCATTTATCCAGTCTAACTTTAATTTCTCTCCCTCATCACTCATTTTCCAGGGAAAGCATGTGAAGGGTCTAGGAGGGTAGAGGCTTGGTGATGGCGTCACTGTGCCACCTGTAGACTGGCAGGCACGTCAACTCAGTGTGTGTGTTTCACACAGGAGTGTGTATCTGAGGAGAATCGGTGGCATTGTGTTCCAGGAGAGTGGGTGCTACCTGAAGCCACTCCACCCTCTTGCCTGCACTGACAAAGGGGGTAATGACAGGGGACAGTGGGGACACTGATACTAGGGACTGGTACTGGCCCCGTATTTTGGCCCCATAATGTGGCCCCTGGGGTGGCTAGTAGGTGGATGATAATACACACTCACTCACGCCACTGCAGTCCCTCTTTGTTCTGTCACTCTCTTTTTTACTCCCTCTCCAGTTCTCTCTCTCCAGTTCTCTCTCTCTAGTTCTCCCTCTCTAGTTCTCTCTCTCTCTCTAGTTCTCTCTCTCTA
>NC_036862.1:32068859-32069925 GCF_002910315.2 Salvelinus sp. IW2-2015
TCTCGTTCTCTCTCTCTTTCGTTCTCATTCCCTCATATTCAGTCTGTTTGCAGCAGAAATTGTGCAGGGTTTTATAGCAGCAGGTGGGTGTATGTTGGTCTCTTGCTTTAGTGTGTGTTGTCAAATGCACTGGCGCTGTCAGTGGCTAGATACAGTATGAACACGTAGGAGGCATCTAAATCCCCTCTCCTCTTTCTTCTCCAACCTTTTTCTTTTTCTGTCTCTGTGTGTCTCTGTCTCTGCCAGTGTGTTTGTGAGCCAATACTAACTGACTCCCCAGGTGACATGACCAACCCAATAAACCGGAACAATCTGTCTGCAAACAATCTCCAGTTATCCATCAGGGGGGGCAGAGACCAGTGTGTGTGTGCATGTGGTTGTTGCTGAACGAGTTTTGCGTGTGTTTTTTGTTTTGGTCTGTGTGTGATCTCTGATTTCACGTTTGAATGAGTTGAAAACAGATGGTGCTGCAGCATTTTTTACTCTATTCTAGTTCAAGTCGGATCAATACGGACTATTTTAAGCCTCCTACTGGCCTCTGTCCCTCCCTCCCTCGCTCCCTCTCCCTTCCTCGCTCCTTCCTGCTCTCCATCTATCCCTCGCTCCCTCACTCCATCTTTCCTTCCCTCACCCCCTCCCTCTCTAAACACATTCTGGCTGCCTGTCCTCCCACTCCCTGTGCACATGGAGCCCTCACACATCGATCTCTCTCTAATAAGTTCTCCACCGCCTCAGCACTTCTGCACCTTCTGCAAGGGAGAGATAGATGGCGGGAGGGAGAATGATGGTGAGAGATAGAGGGAGAGAGACACATTTTAGTGTTAGCTGCTGCTTGCTTGTCTTTGTTTGGTGCATAACACAGAGCTTATGGTTGATATTAGATATTGGATGCACAAGTACACATGCACACACACACACTTCACCGAGCACATGTTTGACCTTGAAAACCACCATCTTGCTTCTTCAGTGTAGGCTTTCCTCTGATGTGTGTTTTAATTGGGGAGAGGGATCGACAAAGTGCTCTCTCTCGCTCTCTCTCTCTCTCTCTCTCTCTCTCTCTCTCTCT
>NC_036862.1:32070412-32072069 GCF_002910315.2 Salvelinus sp. IW2-2015
TTACATTGCCAAAGCAAGTGAAATAAATAATAAACAAAAGTGAAATAATCAATCAAAAATGAACAGTAAACATTACACTCACAGGTTTCAAAGGAGTAGACACATTTCAGGTGTCATATTATGTCTATATACAGTGTTATAATGATGTGCAAATAGTTAAAACGTATAAAAAGSGAAAATAAATAGACATAAATATGGGTTGTATGTATAATGGTGTTTGTTCTTCACTGGTTGCCCTTTTCTTGTGGCAACGGGTCACAAATCTTGCTGCTGTGATGCACACTGTGGTATTTCACCCAATAGATATGGGAGTTTATCAAAATTATATTTGTTTTCTAATTCTTTAAGTCTGTGTAATCTGAGGGAAATATGTGTCTCTAGTAATATGGTCATACATTTGGCAGGAGGTTAGGAAGTGCAGCTCAGTTTCCACCTCATTTGGGCAGTGTGGGCAGTGTGCACATAGCCTGTCTTCTCTTGAGAGCCAGGTCGGCCTCTCAATAGCAAGGGCATGCTCACTGAGTCTGTACATATTCAAAGCTTTCCTTAATTTTGGGTCAGTCACAGTGGTCAGGTATTCTGCCACTGTGTATTCTCTGTTTATGTCACGCCCTGACCTTAGTTATCTATGTTTTCTTTATTATTTTGGTTCGGRCAGGGTGTGACGAGGGTGGGTATGCTTGTTTTGTATTGTCTAGGGMTTTTGTATGTCTAGGGGTGTTTGTAAGTCTAGGCATATGTATGTCTATGGTGGCCTGAATTGGTTCCCAATCAGAGGCAGTTGTTTATCGTTGTCTCTGATTGGGGATCATATTTAGGTTGCCATTTTCCCTTTTGGTTTTGTGGGTTCTTGTCTATGTGTAGTTGCCTGTTAGCACTCTTTGTATAGCCTCACGGTTTGGTTTGTTGTTTAGTTAGTTTTGTTCAGTGTTCATTCTTAAAATAAAGAGAATGTACACATACCACGTTGCGCCTTGGTCTCCTCCCTACGACGGCCGTGACAGTTTAGGGACAAATAGCATTCTAGTTTGCWAATTTTTTGGGTAAATTCTTTCCGATGTGTCAAGTAATTATCTTTTTGTTTTCTCATGATTTGGTTGGGTCTAATTGTGTTGCTGTCCTGGGGATCTGTAGGGTCTGTTTGTGCTTGTGAACAGAGCCCCAGGACCAGCTTGCTTAGGGAACTCTTCTCTAGGTTCATCTCTCTGTAGGTGATGGATTTGTTATGGAAGGTTTGGGAATTGCTTCCTTTTAGGTGGTTGTAGAATTTAACGGCTCTTTTCTGGATTTTGATCATTAGTGGGTATCMGCCTAATTCTGCCCTGCATGCATTATTTGTTTTTTTACGTTGTACACTGAGGATATTTTTACAGAATTCTGCATGCAGAGTCTCAATTTGGTGTTTGTCCCCTTTTGGGAATTCTTGMTTGGTGAGCYGACCCCAGACCTCACAACCATAAAGGGCAACGGGTTCTATAACTGATACAAGTATTTTTGCCAGATCCAAATTGGGATGTCAAATTTGATGCTTCTTTTGATGGCCTAGAAGGCCCTTCTTGCCTTGTCTCTCAGATCGTTCACAGCTTTGTGGAAGTTACCTGTGGCGCTGATGTTTAGGCCGAGGTATGTATTGTTTTTTGTGTGCTCTTTGGCAACG
>NC_036862.1:32072094-32079639 GCF_002910315.2 Salvelinus sp. IW2-2015
TTACTCTATTCTAGTTCAAGTCGGATCAATACGGACGGATTTTTAAGCCGCCTACTGGCCTTGTCCCTCCCTTCTCGCTCCTTCCTGCTCTCCATCTATCCCTCGCTCCCTCACTCCATCTTTTCTTTCCCTCACCCCTACACCTCTCTAAAAACCACAGTCTGCTGCCTGTGCCTCCCACTCCCTGTTGCCACATGGAGCCCTCACACATCGATCTCTCCTCTAATAAGTTCTTCCAACCGCCTCAGCACTGTCTGCAGCCTTCTGGCCAAGGGAGAGATTAGATGCGGGAGGCGAGAATGATGGATGTGAGAGATAGAGGAGAGAGACACATTTTAGTGTTAGCTTGCTGCTGCTTGTTTTGTTGCGGTGCATATTTTATTTTAACACAGAGACAAGCTTATGAACACGTTTTATATTAGAATATTGTGCACAAGTGACACATGCACACACACACACTTCACCGAGCACATGTTTTGACCTGAAAACCCACCATTTCTTGCTGCTTCAGTTGTAGGCTTTCCTGCTGATTGTGTTTTAATGGGAGAGGGATCGACAAACAGTTGCTCTCTCTCGCTCTCCTCCTTCGCTCTCTTCTCTTCTCTCTCTCTCTCTCTCGTCTCTCTCTCTCTCTCCTCCCTCTCTCTTCTCTCTCTCTCTCTCTCTCTCTCTCTCTCTTTCAATTCAAGGGCTTTATTTGGCATGGTAAAACATATTTACATTGCCAAAGCAAGTGAAAATAATAATAAACAAAGTGAAATAACAATCAAAAATGAACAGTTAAACATTACACTCACAGGTTTCAAAGGAGTAGGACACATTTCAGTGTCAACTTATGTCTATATACAGTGTTATAATGATGTGCAAATAGTATAAACGTATAAAAGGGAAATAAATAGACATAAAATAGGCGTTATGTATAATGGTTTTGTTCTTCACTGGTTGCCCGTTTCGTGTGCAAACGGGTCACAAAATCTTGCTGCTGTGAGCACCTGGTGTATTTCACCCAATAGAATATGGTGAGTTTATCAAAATTATTATTTGTTTTCTATCTTTAAGTCTGTTGTAATTCTGAGGGAAATATGTTGTCTCGTTAGTAATATGGTCATAATTGGCAGGAGGTTAGGAAGTGCCGCCCCAGGCTCAGTTTCCACCTCATTTGGGCAGTGTGGCAGTTTGCACATAGCCTGTCTTCTCTGAGAAGCCAGGTCAGGGACCTCTCAATAGCAAGGGCTGCTCACTGAGTCTGTACAATATGCAAAGCTTTTCCTTTAATTTTGGTCATCCACAGTGGTTCAGGTATTCTGCCACTGTGTTATTCTCTGTTTATGTCACCCCCTGACCCTTAGTTATCTAGTTTTCTTTATTATTTGGTCGGTCAGGGTTTTGTGACGAGAGGTCGGGCTTTAATGCTGTTTTGTATTGTCTAGGGTTTTGGTATTCTAGGGAGTGTTTGTAAGTTCGTAGGCATATGTATTGTCTAGGGTTGGCCGAATGTCCAATCAGACAGTGTTTATCGTTGTCTCTCGATTGGTCATATTTAGGTTATTTCGCCATTTTCCCTTTTTGGTTTGTGGGTTCTTTCTATGTGTAGTTGCCCTAGTAGCACTCTTTGAAGCCTCACGGTTTTGGTTTTTGTTTTAGTTAGTTTGTTCAGTGTTTCATTCTTAAAAAAGAGAATTTACACATACCACGTTGCGCCTTGGTCTCCTCCCTAACGGACGCCGTGACAGTTAGGACCAAATAGCATCTAGTTGGCTAATGTTTTGGTAAATTCTTCCGGATGTGTCAAGTAATATCTTTTTGTGTCTTCATGATTTTGGTTGGGCTAATTGTGGGCTTGTCCTGGGCTGTGTGGGGACTGTTTGTGAACAGGGAGCCCAGGACCAGCTTCTTAGGGAACTCTTCTCTAGGTCATCTCTCTGTAGGTGATGATTTGTTATGGGAAGGTGTGGGAATCGCTTCCTTTTAGGTGGTGTAGAATTTTAACTGCTCTTTTCTTGGATTTTTGTATCATTAGTGGCGTATCGGCCTAATTCTGCCCTGCATGCATTTTTATTGTTATTTTACGTTGTACACTAGGATATTTTTACAGAATTCTGCATGCAAGAGTCTCAATTTGGTGTTTGTCCCCTTTTGGGAATTCTTGTTGGTGAGCAGACCCCCCATGACCTCACAAACCATAAAGGGCAAACGGGCGGTCTATAACTGATACAAGTATTTTTTGCCAGATTCCAAATTGGGGATGCAAATTATGTTTCTTTTGATGGCCTAGAAGCCCTCTTGCCTTGTTGTCTCTCAGATCGTTCACAGCTTTGTGGAAGTTACTGTGCGCTGATGTTTAGGCCGAGGTAATGTATTGTTGTTTGTGTTTGTGCTCTTTGTGGCAACCGTATCTAGAGGAATTTGTAATTTGTGGTCCTGGCGACGGGACCTGTTTTTGAACACCGTTATTTTTTGTCTTTACTGAGATTTACGGTCAGGCCCGGTCTGACAGAATCTGTGCAGAAGATCTAAGGCTAGCTTGTTAGGGCCCCTCCTTGGTTGGTGACAGAAGCACCAGATCATCATGCAACAGTAGACATTTGACTTCAGATCTCTAGTGGGTTGAGGGCGGCGTGCTGCAGACTGTTCAGTTGCCCTCGCCAATTCATTTGATATACAGTGGGGAGAACAAGTACTTGATACACTGACGATTTTGCAGGTTTCCACTACAAAGCAGTTTTTGTAGATCTGTAATTTTTATCATGGTACACTCAACTGTGAGAGACGGAATCTAAACAAAAATCCTGAAAAATCACATTGTATTGATTTTTAAGTAATAATTTGCATTTTATTGCATGACATAAAGATTTGATCACCTACCAACCAGTAGAATTCCGGCTATCACAGAACCTGTTAGTTTTTCTTTAAGAACCCTCCTAGATTCTCCCAGTCATTACCTGTATTAACTGCACTGTGTTTGAACTCGTATACCTGTTATAAAAGACACCTGTCCACACATTCAATCAAACAGGACTCCAACCTCTCTCCACAATAGCCAAGACCAGAGAGCTGTGAAGGACATCAGGGATACAATTGTAGACCTGCACAAGGCTGGATGGGCTACAGGACCAATAGGCAAGCAGCTTGGTGAGAAGGCAACAACTGTTGCCGGCAATATTAGAAAATGGAAGAAGTTCAAGGATGACGGTCAATCACCTCGCGGTCTGGGCTCCATGCAAGATCTCACCTCGGGGCATGCAATGATCATGAGGAAGGTGAGGGATCAGCCCAGAACTTACACGGCAGGACCTGGTCAATGACCTGAAGAGAGCTGGGGACCACAGTCTCAAAGAAAACCATTAGTAACACACTACGCCGTCATGGATTAAAATCCTGCAAGCGCACGCAAGGTCCCCCTGCTTCAAGCCACGCCATGTCCAGGCCCGTCTAAGTTTGCCAATGACCATTCTGGTGATCCAGAGGAGGAATGGGAGAAGGTCATGTGATCTGATGAAGACAAAAATAGAGCACTTTTTGGTTACTAAACTCACTCGCCGTGTTTGGAGGAAAAAGAAGGATGAGTACAACCCCAAGAACACCATCCCAACCGTGAAGCATGGAGGTGGAAACATCATTCTTTGGGATACTTTTCTGCAAAGGGGACAAGGACGACTGCACCGTTATTGAGGGGAGGATGGATGGGGCAATGTATCAGCGAGATCTTGCCAACAACCTCCTTCCCTCAGTTAAGAGCATTGAAGATCAGGTCGTGGCTGGGTCTTCCAGCATGACAACGACCCGTAACACACAGCCAGGGCAACTAAGGAGTTGGCTCCGTAAGAAGCATTCTCAAGGTCCTGGAGTGGCCTAGCCAGTCTCCAGACCTGAAACCCAATAGAAAATCTTTTGGAGGAGCTGAAAGTCCGTATTGCCCAGCGACAGCCCCGAAACCTGAAGGATCTGGAGAAGGTCTGTATGGAGGAGTGGCCAAAATCCCTGCTGCAGTGTGTGCAAACCTGGTCAAGAACTACAGGAAACGTATGATCTCTGTAATTGCAAACAAAGGTTTCTGACCAAATATTAAGTTCTGCTTTTCTGATGTATCAAATACTTATGTCATGCAATAAAATGCAAAATAATTACTTAAAAATCATACAATGTGATTTTCAGGATTTTTGTTTTAGATTCCGTCTCTCACAGTTGAAGTGTACCTATGATAAAAATTACAGACCTCTACATGCTTTAAGTAGGAAAACCTGCAAAATCGGCAGTGTATCAAATACTTGTTCTCCCCACTGTATATGTTGAAGAGGGTGGGACTCAAGCTGCATCCGTTCTCACTCCACGTCCCTTTGTAAAAAAAAATTGTGTTTTTGCCTATTTTAACCACACCACTTGTTTGTGTAAATGGATTTTATAATGTATATTTTTCCCCCAACACCACTTTCCATCAATTTGTATAGCAAACCCTCATGCCAAATTGAGTTAAAAGCTTTTTTGAAATCAACAAAGCATGAGAAGACTTTACCTTRGTTTTGGTTTGTTTGTTTGTCAATTAGATAATGTAGGGTGAATACATGGTCTGTCGTACAGGAATTTGGTAACAAGCCAATTTTGACTTTTGCACAGTACATTGTTTTCACAAATGTACAAGTCTACTGTTCATCATAATGCAGAGGATTTTCCCAAGGTTGCTGTTGACGCTTATCAACCTTGACGCAGCTCTCGCTCTCTGTCGGTCTGTGTGTGTGTCTGTGTCTCTCTCTCTGTTTCTCTCTCTGTTTCTCTCTCTATCACACTCACACTTGCGCCACACACACACACACACACACACACACACACACACTGATATGGACATTGGTCACAGTATTCCATTCTTCTTGTAGAGGGCATCAACTAATATAGATAAGACATCACTAATATCAGGGTTGCACACTTTCTCTCAGGTGAGGAGAAACAACATCCGTTGTTTTGAATGTTGTAAACAATGAGAATTTCTGTTACTTTTATCTGGTGGAGGTGATGTTAGAATGGCTGTTTTCCTTTCGCTGGGAGATCACTATATTGGCTGGTTAGATGGTGTCTGAACACACATGCTCTATGCTCTGCTGAATCCAGCCACAATCCTTTACMGCTTCCTTCTTACTCACTTTAGAGAGGATTTCATGGAGAAAGAGTGCGATGAGAGCAAGAAATGGAGGCAGTTTTGTTTTTTAATTCGATCATGAAAAAATAACACACAGAAAACTTAAAGCCATACATGCACATGAGTAACATCATGGAGCATAACACAGGGACTTATTTCCATTACGGTCCTCTTGAGACAAGATGGATGGGCAAGATCCAACACGGTTGAACACAGTAAGGCAGCGAGATCATAAAGTCTAAAAACCAAGAAGAACAAAATCTATCTCATCAGTTACATCTTGGGGGACATTCATATGGGAACAGAAGATATCAAACAGTTTTACTTTATTTTTAAAGCTATCCAGAGAAGGTAGAGGGAGAMGGGGGAGATGGAGGTAGAGAGGGGAGCGTAGCTGATTGTGATAGTAGGGTGATTGATTAGCATAGTCCCTGGTGTTGATGATGTTGTTGATCACCGTCTCTCTGCTACCCGTGTCACCACACGGCTAACATGACGAAAAGATTACGACACACGCACACAAATGGGGGGAGGGAGAGTTAATGAAGGAAAGCTACAGGGGTGGAGAGAAAAAGGATGAAGGGAGGAATAGATCATTTGGGAGGGATGGGGTAGTGAGAGAGGGAGTAGGGAGGGAACGGGGTAGTGAGAGAGGGAGTAGGGAGGGAACGGGGTAGAGAAAAAGAGGGAGAAAGGAAGAGTGAGTTAGTAGAGTGGAGGAGTAGTTACTAGTTAGTTTTATTGGGTTCAAAGACTGCTGTCCTGTTTGTTAAACATATAGAATATAATGTTATCTCTCCCTGTCTAGAATTACCTCACAATCAATATTGTCCCTCGTAATATGTGAAACATTCACTCCCAGTCGAGGTGTGTGTGTGTGTGTGTGTGTGTGTGTGTGTGTGTGTGTGTGTGTGTGTGTGTGTGTGTACCTTATCCATGATTATATCAGCCAAATGCCTCTCTACTATCAAAAATCTATTCAAACGGAGAAAATATGCAGAAGCAGAGAGCCGCAAGACACCGTCACAATACAAAACATAAATGAGCGTCGCATAAGCGAGTATTATTGTGGCAACTAGGTGGGAGTTGAAAAGCTAAGACAACATATTTTACATAGAATTAAAGATAGTATTGGGCTAAAGACTACTCGTTGCACTCTTTGAATCAGGCAACCCGCCTGTGTCAGAATTTCAAAAAAACTTTATCGTATAAAGCACAATATGGAGAAAAAATCATGTGGCGACGTTTTTTTTCCTAAATACCTCGGCGATAGCTAAACAATGCTGAGACAGAGCGCTCAGCATTTAACAATCATTTTATCTCCGCCATGTTCCGGATGCTTTGCACAACAGAAAATCGAAATCTACATCATAAATATTTCCCTGTAGCCTTTTAAGTTTGATCTTTCATCAGATAAAGGCAGACTCCCAAGGAAGAACCTAGTTCCGATTAATCAAATAGAAAAATCGTTGTTTTGTTCGATAATGTCCATTACTTATGTAAGTAGTAAGTAAGTAAGTAGCTACTTTTGCTAGCATGTTTAGTGCACATGTCCAAATGTTCGCTCAGATGCAGGTGAACTCGGACGAAACTTCAAAAAGTTATATAACAGGTCGAATAAACTGGTCAAACTAAGTAGAAAATCAATCTTCAGGATGTTGTTATCATAACTATCCAATAACGTTCCAACCGGAGAATTCCTTTGTGTCTGTAGAAGTTATGGAAAGCAAGGCGATATCATGAGGAAAGCGCGTGACCAGGAACTGGCAATCTGCCAGACCACTGACTCATTCCCCTCTCATCCGGCCCCACAACACAGTACAGCTTCATTCCACGTTCTACAGACTGTTGACATCTAGTGGAAGCGTAGGAATGCAAACAGATCCATATCTTACAGGGAATTGAATAGGCGATGAGTTGAACGTTGACCAGTCTCAGAATTCTCACTTCCTGTTTGGATTTTTTCTCAGGTTTTTGCCTGCCATATTGAGTTCTGTTATACTCACAGACATCATTCAAACCGTTTTTAGAAACTTCAGAGTGTTTTATATCCAATAGTAATAATAATATGCATATATTAGCATCTGGGACAGAGTAGGAGGCAGTTCACTATGGGCCAGCAATTCATCAAAGTGAAATGCTGCCCCCTATCATAAAAGAGTCAAGGTTGTGTGGTAAGATCTAGATTAGGTCTGTGACATTACGGTAAGCTTGAAACTGATGACAATCTCTGGAAGTGTTTGTAAAGTCTAGTATCCAGCAGTGAGTTGTCTCTTCTACGTAACGTGTGTGTGTGTGTGTGTGTGTGTGTGTGTGTGTGTGTGTGTGTGTGTGTGTGTGTGTGTGTGTGTGTGTGTGTGTGTGTGTGTGTGTGTGTGTGTGTGTGTGTGTGTGTGGTTTGTGGGGGGGGTGTG
>NC_036862.1:32084667-32088178 GCF_002910315.2 Salvelinus sp. IW2-2015
TGTGTGTGTGGTGTGTGTGTGTGTGTGTGTGTGTGTGTGTGTGTGTGTGTGTGTGTGTGTGTGCTGTGCTCCAGTCCTCTGAGGTTAACCTGTCCCACATTCCACTGAAAAGGCAGAGCGCGAAATTCAAAAAATTTTTTTTAGAAATATTTAACTTTCACACATTAACAAGTCCAATACAGCTAATGAAAGATACAGATCTTGTGAATCCAGCCAACATGTCCGATTTTTTAAATGTTTTACAGGGAAAACACAAATATATATTTATGTTAGCTCACCAACAAATGAAAAACGACAGACATTTTTCACAGCACAGGTAGCAAAATCAAATTCAACCAAACTAACCTAGAACAAACCAAAGAAACCAAGAAACAATTAATCAGATGACAGTCTTATAACATGTTATACAATAAATCTATGTTTGTTCGAAAAATGTGCATATTTCAGGTATAAATCATAGTTTACATTGCGGCTACAATCAGAAATTGGCACCGAAAGCAGCCAGATATTTACAGAACCAACGTGACATACCGAAATACTCATAAAAACATTTCTGAAAAATACATGGTGTATAGCAAATTAAAGACAAAGATCTTGTGAATATAGCCAATATTTTTCGATTTTTAAAATGTTTACAGCGAAAACACCACCTATTTATGTTGCTCACACCAAATACAAAAGACAGACAGACATTTTTCACAGCACGGTAGCATGCAGGTAGCATGCACAAAGCCAACCTAACTAACCTAGAACAACCTAACTAACTAGAAACACCCTCAGATGACAGTCCTATAACATGTTACACAATAAATCTATGTGTTGTTCGAAAAATGTGCATATTTGAGCTATAAATCAGTTTTACATTACTGCTACCATCATAGCTACCATCATAGCTACAGTCAGAAATAGCACGGGAGTAGCCAGAGTAAATACAGACACCAACGTCAACTACCTAATTACTCATCATAAAACATTTCAGAGAAATATATGGGGATAGCAAATCAAAGACAAAGATTTGTGAATAAAGCCAATATTTCCGATTTTTGAAGTGTTTTACAGCGAAAACACAATATCGTTATATTAGCTTACTACAATAGCTAACACACAACAGCATTGATTCCATGTAATCGGTACGATAGCACAGTTCGACAGATATATGAAATAGCATCCAAATTGGGTCCTTATCTTTGTTGATCTTCCATCAGAATGTTCTCCAAGGGGTCCTTTGTTCAGAACCGTCTTTGTTTGGATCCAGAACGAATATTTCCCTCTTGAATTAGCAAGCTGTGTGTGTGTGTGTGTGTGTGTGTGTGTGTGTGTGTGTGTGACTGTGCAGAGACACCATGCTGCTAAAGTCAAATGTCATGTATCATTAGCTGCATGAGTGACCACAGCTGGTGAACTCTGACCCCCAGGCCAACCCCTACAGTTGCCCTTTAGAACAGCTCTAGCACTGATCTAAACCTTCACCATTATAAGTGGAGCCCCTAAAGTGGCCCTAGGTCAATGTCAATGTCCTTCTCCAGACCCCACTGCCTGCAGCTGAAGGCCTGTCTGGGCACTGCTTTAAAACGGTTCAAATGCTTCCTCTTGTCTCTGTAGTAATCACTGATCTGATTGGATATGTGAAACCTGTGTTGTTGAACCTTTACTACCTCCTACTGTTTTCCATTGTGTTAGATCAGGGAGGGGTTCAAGGAAGAGAGGAGGGTGGAAGGGATTTTTACAGTATAGGAACGGAACAGTGCCCAGCCACAGGAGCGTTGCCAGATCTGCAGATGATTTGGGTTGCCAGGTGTGTTAGTGTAGATTGTCTGGGTCGCCAGGTGTAGATCCCCCTGGCTTTGGTGTGCGGTCCTGAGAGGATATGAGACGAGAGCTGATCTTATTGACCACCTGGGGAGAGGTTTGGTCAGCTGCACTTCCCTGTGGACTGGACACACACACACACACACAGTTGAACCGTCAGATCCCTTCCCAGGCTCTGTGAATCTCAGCGATGTGCCAGTCTAATAAACAACAGCTTTCTCTGAGCTGAAGTTTTCATCCTCGTCACACACTCCAACACACTGAGTGATTTAGCCTGTTAGGAGATGAACTTCCTCAGCTTTATCACGAGAGATGAGATTTGAGTATTCATCCACATCATGAATGTGATCTTCGTCATTCCTTGTACCATCATCCCATCATCATTGTCTTTTCATCATTCAGACTTCCTCTATCACTACTCTTCTTCAATTTACATCTCTCTCTTTCCCTATCCCCTTCCCTCTAATCTATGTCCAGTGGCTGCAGACTGCAGTGTGTTTGAGTTGTAAACTTGGTTGAGTTAATCTAATTTCTCGTGATAAAGCTGAGAAGTTAATCTCCTAAAACAACCTAAAAGTCACTCCCAGTGTGTGTGGACGTGTGGCTTGAGTTTCCGCAGGCCTTGAGAGGGACCGCAGGCCTTGTGACTGTGTGTTAGAGGCTTCAGATTGCACACACACATTATTTGAGTCTTTGTCAGAGGACAATATTGTCAATAGCAGGGAAGTGAGGCACACATTTGTCTGTGCTACATATCTCTTACTCAGCAATATTGTGAGCGAAGCCAGCTCTCTAATCCAGTAGAAAAACTCCTCATTCATTTCCTCATAGGCATCAGTTCAGATCTTAGCCAACAGCTTTATCTCCCCTAGCCACATACCTCAGCCCTGTGTCTGCTCTATGGTAAGGTTAGAGGGCATTTATTAAGATAATTGCCAAATTGGGTGTCGGGGGCGGGGGTCAGGTGGTCTGGGGGAGAACCTCGCAGTGTGTTTGAGTTGTAAACTTGGTTGAGTTAATCTAATTTCTCGTGATAAAGCTGAGAAGTTATTCCTAAAACACCTAAAATTCATCCAGTGTGTGTGGACGTGTGGCTTGAGTTTCCCACCGCAGGGCCCTTAGACAAGCGGACTCTGCCAGGCCTTGTGACTGTGTGTTAGATAGCAGGCTTCAGATTGCACCCACACCATTATTTGAGTCTTTGTCTAGAGGACAATATTGTCAATAGCAGGGAAGTGAAGGCCACATTTGTCTGTGCTACATATCTCTTACTCAGCCAATATTGTGAGCGAAGCCAGCTCTCTAATCCAGTAGAAAAACTCCTCATTCATTTCCTCATAGGCATCAGTTCAGATCTTAGCCAACAGCTTTATCTCCCCTAGCCACATACCTCAGCCTGTGTCTGCTCTATGGTAAAGTTAGAGGGCATTTATATAAGTAATTGCCAAATTGGGTGTCGGGGCGGGGGGGGGGGGGGCTAGCTGATGGCTGCAAGTTTAGACACACACACACACACACCACACATTGTTACAGTTAATTGGATATTGTCCCAGCCTTAATTCCATTACAGATATTGATACAGGCCTTTCTGGCACCCCTCCTTCTCCTCCTCCTCCTCTCTCTCTCTATCCTCCTTCTGTTCCCTCGCTCTCTGGCTCGCTCTCTCCCCGTGTCTGTTCTTTCATTGCCCCACTACTCCGCT
>NC_036862.1:32088344-32092247 GCF_002910315.2 Salvelinus sp. IW2-2015
GCGGGGGGGGGGGCTAGCTGATGGCTGCAAGTTTAGACAACACACACCAACACCACACTTGTTACAGTTAATTGGATATTGTCCCAGCCTTTATTCATTACAGATATTGATACAGGCCTTTCTGGCACCTCCTTCTCCTCCTCCTCCTCTCTCTCTCCTAATCCCTCCTTCTGTTCCCCTCGCTCTCTTCGCTCTCTCCCCGTGTCTGTTCTTTCTCATGCCCCCTACTCCGTCCCCTCGTCCTCTTCCCCTCTCTCAGTAGGTATTGTCACAGCTACTCGTCCCCTGTCCTCTTCCCCCTCTCTCAGTAGGTATTGTCACAGCTGTAGGCTCAGTGAGTCACAGATGTCAGTGTTGAGGCTGCTGTGGACAGACTGTCCTGTCCCGTTCTCTACTGCACTGCAACCCCTGGAATGCTGCTGACACTCAGCTTTGTGTGTGTGTGTGTGTAATTCCCTGCTGGTACGGAGTGGTGCCGTGCTGATGCCTTGCCACCCTGCTACAGAGAGCACGTGTGTTAGAGGGGAACAGTGTAGTCCTCTGTGCCCACTGCCCACACCCTCTCAGAGTTCTCAGCTCCAAGGACAGGCCCTTACTTTGTCATATCATTCCTACTTTGTCTAAGTTCAACATTAGGTTGACATTGTTTCTGGCAGGTCAGATTTGATGGCTAGAAAGAACCCATATTCTGTCCTTTTGTGCAGATGTGAAGAGGGAGCAAAGAAGACTGGGTTAGATAAAAGCACAGTGGGGTGGACAGAGTGAGGGGAGAGCGTGCCAGAAGGGAAGAACGTGCCCAGGCAAATATGGGTTTTCCTAATGAGGCAGAGAGGGGGGCACCTGCTGCTAATTCCAATGCTGTCACACACACACCTCCACAAGTTTCGCCTGCATCAGTTCCTCTCAGCTCTCAGACAGACAGGCATTCATGGCATGTTCCTCCTCTTCTCTTTCTCTCCTTCCATCTCTCGCTCTCTCGTTCCAGTAATCAGGCAGTGCCAAGCTGCCAGCTGCACATTGGCACAAGTGTCACGTTCAAACCAGTGGCTTCAGTGCCAGGGGGAGACGCCATGACAGGGCAGAGCACCACTGAGCGCTACCACACTCACCTGGTGTGTGTGTGTGTTTGTAGTGTAGGTGAAGGATCTATTTTCCTTTATGTATTGTAGTGCGGTTGACAGTGGTGAGGCAGCAGGGCTGTACAGGGAGGGAACGGTACGACGGGGAATGGTATGACAGGGAATGGCATGACGATTCTGTCTGGGACTAGTGTTGCACGGTATACCAAAACGTTGGTACTTTTTCGATACTAAAACATGAAAAACGATTCGGTACTAGAATTTGTTACTTTCGGTATTTATTTCAAATGTGTCTCACACCATCTAAGGATTGAGAGGATTGAGTCTGTCTAGTAATTTGTRTGAATCTTCTCAAAGGGGCAGTAATAYGCTAGCCAGCTAACTCCGCGCAAGCCACTATTTAAGAAGCAAGCGAGAGGAGAGAGAAATTTCCGACAGCATAGCTTCTTCAAAAGAAAACATCATACCTCCACGCCCACAGCTCGTTGACAAAACTGGCTGTAGGGGTGAACTATGGGAATACTTAGCTTGCAGAGCAGATGATGTGGGCAAGCCTACCGAAACAACTAAGAAAATGTGTTATCAAGCAGTACAGTAAAGGGAGGTTTAGTTCCAAAACAGCATAACTATTTTGCATGTGACATTTGCATTGTAATGTTATTCTACTAGCCGACATGAACATACAGTTCATTCGGAAAGTATTCAGAACACTTGACTTTTTCCACATTTTGTAACATTACAGCCTTATTCTAAAATGGATTAAATCGTTTTTTCCCCTCCTCAATCTACACACAATACCCCATAATGACAAAGCAAAAACAAGTTGTTAAAAAACAGAAAACAAACGGAAATATCACATTTATAGAAGTATTCAGACCCTTTACTCAGTACTTTGTGGAAGCACCTTTGGCAGCGATTACAGCCTCAAGTCTTCTTGGGTATGACGCTACAAGCTTGGCACACCTGTATTTGGGGAGCTGGGCCACTCAAGAACATTGAGACTTGTCCCGAAGCCACTCCAGTGCTGTCTTGGCTGTGTGCTTAGAGTTGTTGTCCTGTTGGAAGGTGAACCTTCACCCCAGTCTGAGGTCCTGGTGATGCTGCCACCACCATGCTTCACCGTAGGGATGGTGCCAGGTTTCCTCCAGATGTGACACTTGGCATTCAGGCCAAAGAGTTCAATCTTGGCTTCATCAGACCAGAGAATCTTGTTTCTCATTGTCTGAGAGTCTTTAGGTGCCTTTTGGRAAACTCCAAGCGGGCTYTCATGTGCTTTTTACTGAAGAGGGGCTTCTGTCTGGCCACTCTACCATAAAGGCCTGATTGGTGGAGTGCTACAGAGGAACTCTGGAGCTCTGTCAGAGTGACCATCGAGTTCTTAGTCACCTCCTTGACCAAGGCCGCTCTCCCCCGATTGCTCAGTTCGGCCGGGCGGCCAGTTCTCAGAYTCTTGGTGGTTCCAAATTTCTTCCATTTAAGAATGATAGAGGCCACTGTGTTCTCGGGGACCTTCAATACTGCAMAATTATTACGGTATCCTTCCCCAGATCTGAGCCTCGACACAATCCTGTCTCGGAGCTCTATGGACAATTCCTTCGACCTCATGGCTTYGTTTCTYCTCTGACATGCACTGTCAACTGTGGGACCTTATATAGACAAGTGTGTTTCTTTCCAAATCTTGTTCAATCAATTGAATTTACCACAGGTGGAAGCCAATAAAGTCGTAGAAACATCTCAAGGATGATCAATGGAAACAGGATGCACGTGAGGTCAATTTTGAGTCTCATAGCAAAGGGTCTGAATACTTATTTTACTAAGGTATTTCTGTTTTTATTTTTTATACATTTGCAAAAATMTCTAAACCAGTTTTAGCTTTGTCATTATGTGGTATTGTGTACAGTGGGGCAAAAAAGTATTTAGTCAGCCACCAATTGTGCACGTTCTCCCACTTAAAAAGATGAGAGAGGCCTGTAATTTTCATCATGGGTACACTTCAACTATGACAGACAAAATGAGAAAAAAAAAATCCGAAAATCACATTGTAGGATTTTTTATGAATTTATTTGCAAATTATGGTGGAAAATAAGTATTTGGTCAATAACAAAAGTTTATCTCAATACTTTGTTATATACCCTTTGTTGGCAATGACAAAGGTATGGAGTATCGTTTTGGTGTTGAGTATCGTTTCGGTATGGAGTAGTTAGCTGCACTCTGGTAGTTAGCAGACCCCTAGCAGCCCAATGGGCAGATGTAAAACGTACATAATTAATCACTGATGTCGCCCAGTGTTAACACAGCTGCGCTCTTTCACTCCCTCCCTCCCTCTCTCCTCCCTCCATCCCTCTCTCATCCCTCTCTCCTCTATCCTTCCTCCCTCCCCTATCCTCCCTCTCTCCTCCCTCCCTCCCCTATCCTCTCCCCCCCTCCATGCTCTATCCTCCCTCTCTCCTCTATCCTCTCTGTCTTCTCTCCTTCCTCCCTCCCCATCCTCCCTCTCTCTCGCCTCTCTTTCCTTTCTAATTGCCACATTTACATTTAGCTCACACAGCAGAAGTTCTGTACATTCTGCCAACTGCTCCAAACTCTCTCTCTACACGTCTCTTCCCTCCCTTCTGTCTTCCCCTCTTCCTTTCTAGTCCCATCCATCTATCAACCCGCCTCTGTTTTCACCCATACCTCCTGTTGAGCTTTCTCTCTCTCTCCCTCCTGTCTGCCCTTCCTCCGCACCGCTCTTCCTTCTCTCACCACTGTTTTCACTCACAAACCTCCTGTCATGCTATCCCTCCTCCCACTCTCTTCCTTCCCTCACCACTGTTTTCACTCA
>NC_036862.1:32100837-32104438 GCF_002910315.2 Salvelinus sp. IW2-2015
ACTTGAAATCATTGGCCACATTAATAAATGGATCACTAGTCACTTTAATAAGGCCACTTTAATAATGTTTACATATCTTGTATTACTCATCCCTTATGTTTATAATGTATGTTATACCATCTATTGTATCTTGCCTATGCCGCTCGGTCATTGCTCATCCATTTATTTATATGTATATATTCTTATTCCATTCCTTTACTTAGATGTGTGTGTATTAGGTAGTTGTTGTGGAATTGTTAGATTACTTGTTAGATATTACTGCACTGTCGGAACTAGAAGCACAAGCATTTRGRTACACTCGCAATAACATCTGCTAACCATYTGTATGTGACCAATAAAATTRGATTTGATTTGTGTAGAACATGGCTGGTAGCTCTTAGGTGGAGAGAGAAAGAGATTGTATCTCACCGCAGCAGGTCAGGAACAAAGAGAAGAGACAATGATTCTGAGACCCCTTTATAACATCTGAGTTGTTAAAAATGATTTACCAATATGCAAGAGACTATAGTTAAGTTACAGGAATTGGTCATCAAGAAAAATCAGTTGTCTGTCAAAGCAAATAGAATTAATATCATTGTAAAATGAACAATACATTATACAAGGCATAAACTTAAATAACAAGCCAATACTGACTTTAACGGAACATTAAGTATCTAAACATGAGCAGGGCGGGACACAAGGAATCCATGGCTTGTGCCATGGCTCATAGGTCTTGGGGGAGAGAGAGAAAGAGTGTACCTCACCTCAGCAGGTCAGGAAAAAAGAGAAAGAGACATTGAACCTGAGACCCCTTTATAACATCTGAGTTGTTTGGATTCAAAATCTTGAGTTGTTGACCAATAGCATTGCTGTTGAGTTAACCTCCAATCAGACGTCAGAACTACAGTATGTTATCACAACAGAACCTCTGCTAACCAGAGGTGTGACAGGATGGGGGATGGAGAGAGCAACACGGAGAAGGCTGAATTCCTGAGAATACAATAAACTCTGTTGCATACAGTTGAGTCACGTTGGGGGCTGGGGCGCCCTACAGCGGTGGAGGTGGGGATAAAAATGGGCCTCTCTATTGGCTGCCTGAGACAACAGAATTTTATCCTCGTCTTTTACTCTCAGCGTCTCTCTGGCCACATCTTAAAAGACTGAAATGGCCTCTGAGCTGTCAGGACATGACAGACAGATGAAGGCTAGTGTCTGTGGTGGAATCAACCGCTCAGTTGTCCACTCTGAACTCTGACCCTGACCTGCAGAGTGTGTTAGAGGTCACAGAGAGCAGCAAAGTCACACTCCTATTYACCCTGTTTGATTTGGTTGTTTGTGTTTGGTCAGGGACCAGTGTTCGTCTGATCCTTGTCAGACACTTGTTTGTCAGGTGAAGATAAGCTTCCATCAACCTGTGTTCATGTCTTATAATTTTCTTATTCATATCTATATCTTCTTCAAATCTATATACATTTGCTACTGCCTCTGCCACTGTCCTGTGTCTCAACCATTGTTTGGACACAATGAGGCTTGGGTGGTATCCAGATTGGCTCCTTACCGACCTTGTGCCATACCAGGATATTCAGTAATACGGTACAGATCACAAGGGGCACTGTTTTCAAACCCCACTGAAATAAGTTATCCAAAGGTTAGCAATGCTTACGAGTACATGTAAAATCCCTTAGAGAATTCTAACTAAATGCTAACAAGCGCATTGCGAACATTTTGTACAGTTTCTGTACCTAAACTTTACAGGTAACTCAAAAATGCTACTCACATTTTGCGGCACGCACAAACAAATATTAGCTAACTAGCTACTAAATTAGTATACTTATAAGATATTTAGCTGGCAAACAGTTGTGAATTCCATACTGTAACTAGATTACCTGGCGCATGCTGCACAACAGCAACAACAAGGCTCCGATCTCTCGTCYTTGTGTGCTTGTAAACAAACACCAAGTGACATGTGACTGGAGACTACTGTAAGCTTCATAATAATGTGACAGGTYAAATGAAGAACTCAATCTTCTTTATCTCRTAARGMAMTGCACAAGTTGACTGCAGGTATTTACTTAAAGTAGCTACAAACATTCACATTTTATAATAAATAAAATAGTTTCAACGGTATTGAAAAACCATCCTGTGGCTTTTTCCAAATACCCTAGTATACTGCGCAAGCCTAGACCCAGTTAGGCGTAATTCCCTTGACCCAGGCCCAGACTCTCACCCTCACCCAGGCCTTGTCCTGCCTCCTGTCCCATCTAAGACCTTGGTCAGGGGGACGAGTCGAGCACATATCTTCAATTCATCTGGGATCAATTAAACCAGCCAGGCACGCAGAGCCGAGTGCCTATTTCTGAGCTGCCTATACTTGCCGTAATGATAGGTTTTCAACTCACCATGCCTTTGTTCTGGAAGTGTGTATTTGTTTCTTCTTTGGTCTTCTTTGTACATTCCAGTTTGTTGAGGGGCGTCCACAGCCTCATATGTGAAAAGTTATTTCTGACATATTTCTTTCCGGGCCTCTTATTGCTTTTCCGCCGCGTTTTGAAGTTTCTTTGCTTAAATAAAATGTTGGGCTGAAGATCGTCAATGTAGCCGCAGAGCGCAGCTTGGAATCTTTTAATGGCGGCCAGTGTCTGAAGTCAAAAACCAAAATCTCTTCCGCTCCTCACACCCATTTTCCCTCTCTCCGTTCTCTTTTCTTTGATTGCTCTTGCATTCTTTCCAATCCTTCTCTTTCTCTCCTGCTACAACTCCTTCTCCTTGGATGTTCTCCTTATAGATCAGGTGCTTTGTAAATCAGTTAATGATTTTTCTAACAAGTAGTGCTGTGCACTTGTACTGTAGCACAGACGCACATACTGTACATACACACACACACACACACACTGCTCCCCCACGTAGATTGTTCAATTCAAACTCTTATCCCTCCATTTCACCCCCTCTAAACTCCATCACCTCCTGACCCTGTACCATTACTGTATGTCTCGGTGCAGATCTGATAAGCCTGGGACAGGACCGACCGTCCCAAACGGTCCCAGCTGCTCCGCTGAGCAGAGGCACGTGCTCTTATCTGTCAAACACAAATATACACTCTTGCACATACACACGCGTACGCATCAGACTCATATACACACACATGCGCAGATTACACACATCGAACTACTGTAGTATTCAGGCATACACATACACAAACATATATTTTCTTTGACAGAGTACTCAGCTGCCTATCAATCTGAACATCAAGCTACTGGACCTAATACACCATAGGTTATCTAACTTTATATCTGTGTCTGGCTGTCTATCTTATCTTTCGATCTATACTATGTATCTCTTTCTATCACACTTTCGATTGCTATCGCTCGACCTTGCTAAAAGCTGCTTCCCTCTGTATCTGTCACAGGTCTTCCAGTTCTCTGTTCTTTTTCTCAGTTTCTCCCCCCATTTCACTCTTTRTTTCCTCCTCCCACTGTTTCTTAGACAGTGTCACATTCCCAAACTGAGTGTCTATAAATAGCTTGGCTGAGTGTAGCTTCYTGCCAGCTGTGTTTACATGGGGCTAAAGGTGGCCAATGCTGGGTTCTACCTCCATCTCCACCCCCATCTCATCTCCATCTCC
>NC_036862.1:32105204-32107973 GCF_002910315.2 Salvelinus sp. IW2-2015
ATTTTTACTATGATTAAATGTCAGGAATTGTGAAAAACTGAGTTTTTAGCTAAGGTGTATGAAACTTCCGATTTCAACTGTATGTAGGGAAGATAATCAGGGAATTGATGGAGTCCAGGTGAGTCTTACGACACGCAGGTGCGCGTAACGATGGTGACAGGCGTGCGCCGTAATGAGGTGTATGAGGCTAAGGTGTATGTAAACTTCCGACTTCAACTGTATTTTGTTATTTTTTACTGAGGTTCTTTAATTACTTGTTACTTTTATYTCTTATTCTTATCCGTATTTTTTKAAACTGCACTGTTGGTTAGGGGCTCGTAAGTAAGTATTTCACTGTAAGGTCTACATCTGTTGTATTCGGCGCATGTGACTAATAAMATTTGATTTGATTTTGGTTTGATTTGATTTGAGAGGAAGACAACCAAAGCTTTAGTTTCTAGACTATCATTTTACAGATGGATGTTGAAAATGTTTTTTGGAGATGCAATGGATCATTGGGGATCATTCAATATTCCCTTTCTTTTGTTGTTCAGTGAAATCATCCCATTTAATTAGTTCAATTCGTAACAAAAAAACGTTTTTTATTTCTATTGGAAGAATGTTATAATTTGCAATTATGTCTACTTATGATACGGTAAAAGGTTTATGTTTCTGTCTCCATATGATATGGTAAATATAGCCAATGCAAAAAACATCACATTTAAATGGAATTAATATTAATTTGCATATATTTACGCTAATTCCCATATATTCCCGTTAATTCCCATATATTCCCATTAATTCCCACGGAAAGTTTCCACCTCTGAATAGTCCCCAAAATGTGTAACGCTAGTAAAAATGTAACAACATTGTATCTGGGAAAGGTGAGACTTGTTTCACAGTAAAAAACAGAGAGAGACCTGGTCAGAGAATACGGTCTGGTTACAGTACGGTCAGCTTCAGTGGTCAGTATTGGTCGGTACTCACTGCGACACTTGGCGCAGCGGCCCTTGTCGTACTCAAGGAGTTCCAGGGAGCGTGAGCGTTCTGYGACCGAGCGCCTCCGCACCTCCTCCTCCCTCAGGCGAGATGCCTCTTCTTTAGCATACACCCCCAGCTCCTGTGTGTAGCGACCATACATCTGGAAGAACACACAGAAAGGGTTATTGTGTGTGTGTGTGTGTGTTGTGTGTGTGTGTGTGTGTGTGTGTGTGTGTGTGTGTGTGTGTGGTGTGTGTGTGTGTGTGTGAGAGATAATGTCTTTGTGTGTGAAGTGATTGATGTGGTGACCTGTAAGTGTGTTGTGTTCTGGTTGTGGATGAGTGAGTGTGTAAAGGTGAGGAGTGAGGGCGGTGGCTTCAGAAGCATGGCGGCAAACTCCGATGACCCCTGACCTCTTACCCCTAACCTGGGGGAGGTCCAGTCAGTCAGGGAATAAACACAAACACACAGTCAGCACAACTAGCTTGGCTTGCACACTCCCCAACCCTGTATCGCTCTCTCCCTCCTGCTCTCATATATACTATCTGTCCTTACGCCTGTTGTTCTGGCTGATACAGTCCTATACACTGTAGATAGGGCCTGTTGTTCTGGCTGAATCAGTCCTATACACTGTAGATAGGGACAGTTGTTCTGGCTGATACAGTCCTATACACTGTAGATAGGGCCTGTTGTTCTGGCTGATACAGTCCTATACACTGTAGATAGGGACAGTTGTTCTGGCTGATACAGTCCTAATACACTGTAGATAGGGCCTGTTGTTCTGGCTGATACAGTCCTATACACTGTAGATAGGGACAGTTGTTCTGGCTGATACAGTCCTATACACTGTAGATAGGGCCTGTTGTTCTGGCTGATACAGTCCTATACACTGTAGATGGGACAGTTGTTCTGGCTGATACAGTCCTATACACTGTAGATAGGGCCTGTTGTTCTGGCTGATACAGTCCTATCACATGTAGATAGGGACAGTTGTTCTGGCTGATACAGTCCTATACACTGTAGATAGGGACAGTTGTTCTGGCTGATACAGTCCCATACACTGTAGATAGGGCCTGTTGTTTCTGGCTGATACAGTCCTATACACTGTAGATAGGGACAGTTGTTCTGGCTGATACAGTCCTATACACTGTAGATAGGGACAGTTGTTCTGGCTGATACAGTCCTATACACTGTAGATAGGGACAGTTGTTCTGGCTGATACAGTCCTATACACTGTAGATAGGGACAGTTGTTCTGGCTGATACAGTCCTATACACTGTAGATAGGGCCTGTTGTTCTGGCTGATACAGTCCTATACACTGTAGATAGGGACAGTTGTTCTGGCTGATACAGTCCTATACACTGTAGATAGGGACAGTTGTTCTGGCTGATACAGTCCTATACACTGTAGATAGGGACAGTTGTTCTGGCTGAATGTTTAACTTTTGTTGCTCACATATCCACAAAAATTGTTGAATTACATAAAGAAAAAAGTTTGACTTCAGAATTTAATATGCAGCATTGATGCAATAATGTTGTCGTTCTGATGGAGGCCTTAGACTGCCATTACAATGTGCCAGTGTGACCCATTCAGTCTAGAACCTCTACAGTATGTGTAAGTAAACTAGTGTTGTAGTAAGTAGGGTAGTGTAGTGTGATACCCAGTACTTGTTGTAAGTACATGCATGTTTTGTATATGTTTGTGTGTGTGTGTGTGTGTGTGTGTGTTTGTGTGTGTGTGTGTGTGTGTGTGTGTGTGTGTGTGTGTGTGTGTGTGTGTGTGTGGTGTTGTGTGTTACCTACTCCTTA